>NC_041405.2:46121202-46396202 GCF_900747795.2 Erpetoichthys calabaricus
ATCAGATGTTGACCTGACACCTTTCCAGAGGCCCCTCTGCAGACCTCTTGAGCCAGAAGGTGTGGGACAGACTCAAACAAAAACAATAACTGTAATTGAAGGGATGACAACTAGAATGGACAAAATAACGTCTATTAGAAGACACTGATTTTGTAACTTAAAGTGACTTTAATCCAGTCAGGAGAAGGTTCAACCTTCCTTTATAAACTACAGTAGCTACATCCTATAGGACTCTTAGAGAATGGGGTGAAGTAAAGAGAAACTCAGAGTACTGGGAAATCAACACACCTACTTAAATTCTCAGGGAGTCTACAAGAACTCTAGGACTCTTCACACGGGCACTCTGTGAACATTCTTCAAAATGACTTTCTAAAATCTTCCCGTAATCTAACAAGCTGTAATCCAGCCTCTCCACAAAGAGCTGAAAAGGTGAAAATCTCTTCCTTTTATGGACCAGAAGTTCAGATCCAGTCTGTCAAGCCAAAGGTATGTGCTAGTAGTCTGATAAGGCTGAGAACCCATGACTTTAAGAAGGGAACTTCAGCATCTAAACTCTTGGGCTAGAATGAGTAATGCCTTCTCCCCATGAAGTGGCAAAAGACAGCAGAAGGCAAACTGAAGAAAGACCAGCACAGCACTGTCAAGGATCACATAGCAAAGAGAAAGAGTGCACTCCAACGCAAGAAGAATCCTCCACCTGAACCTGGACAAGCAACAAAGCAAGTACTCCACAAAACACGACATCATCCATCAAGACTTTGTATCGTCTAGTGCCAAGATTAATTAGAACTCTCAATACCAGTAAAGAAATAGCCAATATGTTATATAATGTATTTGTCTGTCTATTGTGTCATATATATATATATATATATATATATATATATATATATATATAAAACGCTGACGTCCGAGGTTCGATTCCCGAGAGGGAGTGCAGTGGAGTGTGTACACCTGATGAGCCCAGAATGAGGGCGAAACACGTGTCGTGTACTCTTTGCATTTATTTGACAGTAAACTATTTTTCAACCATTCTATGATCTGCTCTTCACAAACTGAGGGCACCGTGGCGGATGTTAGCAGATCGCTGGCCAACCACAAGCGTTACCTGGTAGGTAACCATCCATACAATCAGATTGTGACACAGACTTCGAATGCCGTGAATATATATATATATATATATATATATATATATATATATATATATATATATATATATATATATATATATATATATATATATATATATATATATACTGCTCAAAAAATTAAAGGAATACTGTGAAAACACATCAGGTCTCAATGGGAAAAAAATCCTGCTAGATATCTATACTGATATGGGCTGGCTAATGTGTTAGGAACGAAAAGATGCGACATCGTTTGATGGAGATGAAAATCATCAACCTACAAGGGCTAAATTCAAAAACACCCCACACATGATGCGGCAGGCTAGTCCATTTTGCCGAAATTTTATTGCAGCAACTCCAAATCGTACTGAGTAATTTGTATGGCCCCCACATGCTTGTATGCATGCCTGACAACGTCAGGACATGCTTCTAATGAGGCAGCGGATGGTGTCCTGGAGGATCTCCTCCCAGATCTGGACCAGGGCATCACTGAGCTCCTGGACAGTCTGAGGTGCATCCTGACAGCGTCGGATGGACCAAAACATAATGTCCCAGAGGTGTTCTATTGGATTTAGGTCAGGTCAGCGTGGGGGCCAGTCAATGGTATTATTTCCTTCATCTTCCTGGAGCTGCCTGCATACTCTCACCACATGAGGCCAGGCATTGTCATGCACCAGGAGGAACCCAGGATCCAGGAACGCTCTCCATGGCTTCTCCAGACCCTTTCATGTTATGTTATTTTTGATGGGCTATTACTGCCTGGATAGACTGGTTTGAACAGTTTTGATAATGTATGTTTGTATGTACTGTATGTTTCCACAGATATTATGTTATGTTGCACTTTGTTATGTTACTCAAAGTTAAGACTCTGCAGCAGAGTATCACAGGCCTCTTGGCATGGATACCATCCAGTAACTTAATGACCCTTAAAAGTGGAAGCTACTGTAACACAATCTGTTAGTGGCAAGATGACAATGACTGCCTGGCATTATATTTTGCCTTATGCAATATTTCCTGAGTCTCCACGTACTATTAAATTCAGACATTTATTCTGGAGTTGGGGAAAAAAAAACTTCAAAGAAAACTTTTAACGATTGAGGAATCCCTGCATTAAGGCTTAAAAAATTGTGTTGATTGGAGTAAAAAAAAATAGATCCCACACAGTAGCTGATTTTAAATAGGTCGGAAATTTTTCCACTGATTGGCTCAGAGAAAAGCTAAAATAAAAAGAAAAATGGGCTGCTGATTAGGTGCAAGTCAGGCTAGCTGCTTGAAATGCTGATTGAACCTAGTCACTGGTTCATTTTCTGCTTCTCCATATCTTACTGCAGCCATTCCGTTGCCATTTCTTGGTTGACTTTTTAGTGCCTGTTAGATTTTGACATGTTGACCAAAATGGAGCATGGGTGATGTCACAACAGATTGCTTGCGATCTTCCATTTATGACCTTGCTAAGACTGCAAGAGGTCACTGTGTTCTCCTCATAATGTTACTAACAGCTGAAGAGTTCGATCTGCCTCCTTATAACATCTCTGACAATTTAAGAAACGCTTCTATTCCTCACATTCCATCTCAGCTTTTGAGTGCCTATTGTGAGTTTCTCAAATAATCACAGAAAATGTAAGAGTTCATTCTGTTGTTCTTATATCATCTCTGACAACTGAAGAGCCAATTCTGCTCTTTTCTATCATTCAAATTGTCAGAAATGACACAGGAAGAGCAGTACAGGCATTCACTTGTCAGGCAGGAAGGCAAGAAGAGTGGGGCAGACTCAAGCTTTGACAGAAATGAAGAATGGTTTGGCCCCTTCAGAAGTGTTAATATGTCTCAATCATGCCAATAGCTACAACAATAGCTCTTCCTGAATCATCGTTGACACATGAAGTGCCTCATCATAAAAGTGAATGCATTCTGATATGCCTCAAGTGGAGTGAGAAAACCTGTTCATGCACAAGTGTTTATCATTCTGTATGATGCTCTCTTTTAATTTTGAGACTGGCCTAATGTGGCAGATGAGGTGAGTCTTTACTGAGCTGTGGTGCCATAGTTAAGACAATACTGGCCACAATTTTCATCCAGGAACCCCCAATAGAGGCCACCAGTTGGGTGTGATATTATTGTCCAAGTATGATTAAAGTTTTAGAGTGTCACCCTCTGCCCTTTGAGCATACCCTCATATGACCTTCCACAAACAGTTTCTACTCTCTTATTTACTGTTTCCTGGATGTATTCAAGAACAACGAGGCTTACCTGATCTCATTTTTGAACGCATTGTTTATCATTCCAGCTGGATCCTTTGCTCTCATGGAGCACTATGCACTTAAATCAATCCATCCATCCATTATCCAACCCGCTGAATCCGAACACAGGGTCACGGGGGTCTGCTGGAGCCAATCCCAGCCAACACAGGGCACAAGGCAGGAACCAATCCCGGGCAGTGTGCCAACCCACCGCAGGACACACACAAACACACCCACTCACCAAGCACACACTAGGGCCAATTTAGAATCACCAATCCACCTAACCTGCATGTCTTTGGACTGTGGGAGGAAACTGGAGTGCCCGGAGGAAACCCACGCAGACACGGGGAGAACATGCAAACTCCACGCATGGAGGACCCGGGAAGCAAACCCAGGTCCCCAGGTCTCCCAACTGCGAGGCAGCAGCGCTACCCACTGTGCCACCATGCCGCCTGCACTTAAATCAATCCCTGGTTTTCCTAATGACATCATCTCTTGGGTTTTTGACCTTTGCCTCATTTTCTGGACTATTCATTTTCTATAGTTCATTTACACTGGCTTTAGCCCTGTAGTGCTTTTTGCTGATGCTCATTCAAATTCAAACTAGTGTGGTGCTGAGGTGTCACCCATTGCAAGACTCCACTCAGGTGGTTTGTCGTGTGGTGGATGCGGCAACGCACTGTATCAGCGCATGTTGCCAAACCCCCCATCTCCCCCAAATGGTGCATCCATTTTATTAAGCAGTTCATTTACTTACTTGCTTTTGTGTAGCTATACATTTGTGTCCTTTTGGCACTTGACTTACAACACTGAATCCATCCAAAGGCATAGCTAAGAACAGCTGTCATTTAATTTCAAGCTTTATGTTTTTGAGCTGCTAACCTTTGAGTAACAATGAGGATGATAATCAAGTAGGTAAAGAAATGTCAGAAGATGATCACATTTCAATATATAAAAAATATATTTATATATTTATAATCTCGACCCCTCTGCTCTTGAAAATTATAGACCCATCTCTAACCTGCCTTTCTTAAGTAAAATTCTAGAGAAGGCAGTCATTATGCAGTTAAATGAGCACCTCAATAAATATGCTATTCTTGATAAATTTCAGTCAGGTTTTAGAACAAATCACAGCACAGAAACTGCACTCGTTAAAGTAGTAAATGACTTGCGGGTAAATGCAGACAGAGGCCATTTATCTTTTCTCATCCTCTTAGATCTGAGTGCCGCATTTGACACCATTGATCATAATATTCTTAGAAATCGCCTTAGTCAATGGGTGGGCCTCTCTGGCTGTGTCTTAAATTGGTTTGAATCCTACCTGGCAGGGAGAATATTCTTTGTTAGTTGTGGTAATTATAACTCAAAGACACATGATATCCTATATGGTGTTCCACAAGGCTCTATCCTGGGCTCTTGTCTCAATCTACATGCTTCCATTAGGTCAGATTATCTCAGGGCACAACGTGAGCTACCACAGCTATGCTGATGACACACAGCTGTACTTATCAATTGCACCTGATGACCCCGATTCTCTTGATTCACTAACACAATGTCTAACTTGTATCTCAGAATGGATGAATAGTAACTTTCTCAAATTAAATAAAGAGAAAACTGAAATCTTAGTGATTGGCAATAATGGATATAATGAGGCTATTAGAACTAAACTGGATGCATTAGGATTAAAAGTCAAAACGGAGGTAAAAAGCTTAGGGGTAACTGTTGACAGTAATCTAAATTTTAAATTGCATATTAATCAGATCACTAGGACAGCATTTTTTCACTTAAGAAACATAGCAAAAGTTAGACCTCTTATATCATTGAAAGATGCTGAGAAATTAGTTCATGCGTTTGTTTTCAGTCGACTAGATTACTGTAACGCACTCCTCTCAGGACTACCCAAAAAAGACATAAATCGTTTGCAACTAGTGCAGAATGCAGCTGCTAGAATCCTAACTAGGAAAAGAAAATCCAAGCACATTTCTCCAGTTTTGATGTCACTACACTGGTTATCTGTGTCATTCAGGATTGACTTTAAAATTCTGCTTATGGTTTATAAAGCCTTAAATAATCTCGCCCCATCTTATATATCGGAATGTCTGACGTCTTATATTCCAAATCGCAATCTCAGATCCTCAAATGAGTGTCTCCTTAGAATTCCTAGAGCAAAACTTAAAAGAAGTGGTGAGACGGCCTTCTGCTGTTATGCACCTAAAATCTGGAATAGCCTGCCAGTAGGAATTCGCCAGGCTAATACAGTGGAGCACTTTAAAAAACTGCTGAAAACACATTACTTTAACATGGCCTTCTCATAACTTCACTGTAATTTAAATCCTGATACTCTGTATATCCAATTCATTATAATAACTATTCATTCAAAATCTGTACTAACCCCTACTCTCTCTTCTGTTTCCTTTCCCAGTATCCTTTTGGTGGTGGCTTGCGCCACCACCATCTACCCAAAGCACCATGATGTTCCAACAATGATGGATGGATTAAAAGCCAGAAGTCTGTATAACCATCGGCATCAAGTGACTCCGTGAGAACCCTAACTACAAAGAGGACTATTTCATTTATGTTAGGTAGAATGCCCAGAGTGGACTGGGCGGTCTCGTGGCCTGGAACCCCTACAGATTTTATTTTTTTCTCCAGCTTTCTGGAGTTTTTTTTTTGTTTTTTCTGTCCAGCCTGGCCATCGGACCTTACTCCTTTTCTATGTTAACTAATGTTGTCTTATTTTAATTTCTTGCTTTGTCCTTTATTTTTCTTTTCTTCATTATGTAAAGCACTTTGAGCTATTTTTTGTTTGAAAATGTGCTATATAAATAAATGTTGTTGTTGTTGTTCAGCTGAGCACAAAGCCTGAAGATGATGATGGAGTGGAAAGTGAGGATACATAATACATTTCACAAAATGTTTTAGTTACTTGTAAGCATTACAAATGGATTTAATATTTTTTTCTCTTTAGTATGCAACTAATATCTTCAACTACTTTACCACTTTTAAGTGTTTTGGCTATTTTTCCTCATCATGTTTTTTAAATTATTATTAAACTAGTTGTACCCCGTGGCTGCGCCCACAAAGTAATGAAACAGGACAAACTTTAAAAATCAATGTACGTTGGCACTATATCTGATCATGTTCAGCTCTGATGGGAGAGCATTCCCCGCCTGGGGAGAAAAACACGTGGCCGTGATATCTCTGGCAATCAGCAGCTACCCTCTAAAACACATGGAGCTCTGATCTCTCTCTCAAAAACGTCAAACGTTACTCCTTAACAATTTGTAGATGATAATGTCTGTGGAACAAGCAGGTATCGCTAGCTAAGTGGAGGCAAGGTGCACTCCAACACATGGCAAGACGTAGACTAAGTCGAACAGAGGCTGGCGAGTGAACGAGGAAGGCCCCGCCCCCCTGCTCTCGGCCCACAGCCACTCTGTTGGATTTGCATAAATACATCGGTACCGCAAGCGTACTATGGTACTTAGCGCGATGAGAGAAGTCACAAAATCAACTGGAAAGTTCAAGAAAACTATAGAAAACAACCAGATCTAAATCCGATAAGTAATTCTCTCATGAAAAGTGGGCAGACATACAGACAGAACGTGTTTGGACCATGAAATTTTTAAAACCATTTCTTAGCGAGCACCTATGGGCCAGGGTAACCTACATTCCAAATTTCAAGACCCAAGTCCTCTTGGTTTGGGAGATTTCATGATGAGTGAAGCAGTGGTATTTGGCTTGTATATATATAGATTATTACTTCTTGAAGGCATTATTCATTGTGAGCTTCTCCTATTGCAGCGTCCATGATCAACAAACAAAAATTTGTGGTGGTAGGAACTATATTGTTTAAGGCCAACTTTTTGTAGATACTCTTTGTCTAAATATTATCTAAAATGAATTGAAGAAAATCTCTCTAGGATGAAAGAATGTGATTTAAGGACTCTTAACTACAATACTTGTTCGCTCCATTAAAAAAGATAGACAGATTAGTCATCTTGTGGTTCTCTTTAGGTTTATGTTTCTGGATTGCACAGCCTCTGGGGGAAAAAAAAACAAACCAACAACACGCTTTTTAAATTAGTTTGAAGGATGAGAAGAATAAGAGGTCAGAATTGGAATTAAAGAGCCAGGAATTAGAAATTCAAAGAAAAAAATATCTCTGACATACTCTGTGTTTGGTATCAAAACACTTAAATATCCATGATAATTAAAAAAAAAAGAATATTGTTCTGCCAGAGGTGGAAAATTATATGTCAGGTCATAAAGGCAGAAAATGAACAGACAATAGACAAAAAATTAAGTCTCACACTAAACGAAAATACCAAGTCAAAATGTAGATGTATATTAAAAGAAAAATTGCATGCCAAAGCCCCAAAATGCTACACAAAACTCATGGTTGAAATTTCATTACACAATTTTCTAAATGAAAGGCCGGTAAGAGCAAGAAATGTAGTGTATTTATAGCATAAATATCAACAACCTGGTTAAACATTTTTCATGTTGTTATGCGCTTACCTTTTGTTTTTTTATGGACACGGCCATTTTTGGAATTATCCCGTTTTCTCTTGCTACCCTCATTACTACCATTTGAAGTGCATGTGCATGACATCATCACCATAACTGTGTAAAGGTCAGCATCAGTGGAGGATAAAGAGAAGAAAGTATTGGTTTTGTGTTGTGCTTATTGGAACTGTGTTGTGCCTGTGGGAATGGGGAAGGCATTGCCCACAGGCAGAAGAAAAGAAAAATAAAATATTTATTTGTTTTATAAGTGTGCCTCCGGTGTCTGTCTGTGTCGGGTCAGGCACTGGTATAGCACCTTTGTTACAATATATATATACTAGCCGTACTCCACCTGCATATTAGTGAAAAGGACAGTGAGGAGGGCCCTGCCTGGCTCCCCACTCTTGACGTCACGCTTCCCCCTCCCCTCGGCCTGCAGTCTCTGTCTCGGATTAGCTCAAATATATCGCTCCTGCAAGCGAACTATGATTCTTAGCGCGATGAGAGAAGTCGCAAAATCAACCGGAATGTTCAAGCAAATTAGAAAAAAACCTGATCTAAATCCATTCAGTAGTTCTTTCGTTCACTATCTAAGCAGAGGTAAGAAATGCCACGAGGCTGGCGCATGAGCAAGGAGGGCCTCACCCCCATCGGCCCGCTGCCTGTCTCTCGGATTCTCACAAATAAATCAGTACCGCAAGCGAGCTATGATATATAGCGCAATGAGAGATATCACAAAATGAACAGGAATGTTCAAGCAAATTATAGAAAAAATCCATTAAGTAGTTCTCTCGTGAAAAGCGGACAGACATATAGAGATATACCCACGGAACTCAACAGGGCTGCACAAAACTCCAACTCCCATGGAGCCCTGTGGGAATCCGAGGCATCACTGCAATCCAGGGGGGCTTCTATCTAGTGCTCCAGTCCTTCCACTATATAGGTGTCATGGCCAAGCAAGGGCTCCAGGCTGTGTGTTATATAAAGTACCCGTAGGTACTGTATATCATGTCTATGATCTGCTTCTTGTAAGTGAGAGGGCATAGCAGATGTTTGCTGACTGGCTGACCAACCACATGCATTACCTGGTAGGTAACCACCTAAATATCAAATTGTGATCAGACCTATGCATATATATGTGTGTGTGTGTGGAAAGTAATCCACAAAGGGAGAACATGAATCATGTATCTTAAAATAATTTTTTATTCCTAAGCTTTCAACAATCAACAAAGTGTCATCATTAGAGGAAAATGATTAGACATATGAGGGAATGGGAGGGCACGGTGGGATAAATAAGGTGGGGTTCAGAAGGTGTTGGTCATAAAGTCTTTTTTATTATTTACAGTAGGTGTCCTTCTTTTTAAGCCTGAATTTGCTGGGTTTATGTCCAAATGTCTGTTGATGGCATTTTCATTTGAGAGCCATGATTCCACCAGTTCTCTGGCACTTTAGCGTTAGCCCTGAATTTTACTTGCACCGTGTCCCAATTAAACGTATGTCCGGTTAAACTTGTATGTGTGTATATCAGAGACTGTGGGTGCTTGATTCTGACAGTGTTGCAATGTTCTTGTATTCATGTTAGGTTTAGGTTTATTTGTCATATATAGGTTAACACAGGGTCAACATACAATGAAATGTGTATGACGAGAAAAACAAGTCACTCAGCCTACATCCAATAAAGCTAAAAAATAATTTAAAAAAAATTACAAGTTAAAAATAGACTAGCTACATAAAATAAAATGTGTACGTTTTAAAAGAAGTTATAGAGCAATATGAGTTGAATGAGCAGCAAGTACAAATGACAGTTATTGCACAGATAATGTTTTATAAGTACAGATGCATATTCCATAAAGTGCAGATGCATGTTCCAGTCAGTATTCAGAGTGTGTGCAGGTACAGTTTGTGTGTGAGTAGTGCAATGTAGATGTAATGCAATGTAGATATAATGTAAGTGTATGTAAGTGTTCAGGTGTTGCTGTTGAGGAGTCGAATGGCCTGGTAAAAACTGTTCTTAAGTCTTGTAATCTGGGCAGCCAGACTCCTGTATCGTCTGCCAGATGGTAACAAGGAGAACAGCTGGTGTGATGGAAGGCTGTGGTCCTTTATGATGCTGCTTGTCTTACGCAAGCACAGATGGAGGTAAATGTCTTCAATGGCAGGGAGACTCTTGCCCGTGATGTGCTCTGCTGCCTTCACCACTCTCTGTAGTGATTTCCGGCTGCTGGCAGAGCAGCTCCCATACCAAACGGTAATGCAGCCCATCAGCAGACTCTCGACCACACTCCTGTAAAAGTTTGAGGTGATGTTGGCATTCATGCCAAACTTCCTCAGCCTCCTCAGGAGGTAGAGCCGCTGGCGAGCTTTCTTAACCACAGTGTCTATGTGAAGGGTCCACGAGAGATCCTTGGTAATGTTTACTCCGAGGAACTTGAAGCTGTTAACCCTTTCAACTTCTACACCGCTGATGTAGATGGCCTGGGGCCTCGTATAAACGGTGCATACGCACAGAAATGTTGCGTACGAACGTTTCCACGCTCAAATCGCGATGTATAAAACCTAAACTTGGCGTAAAGCCACGCACTTTTCCACGGTACCTCATGCCCTGGCGTATGCAATTTCTCCGCTCGGTTTTGCAGACTGGCGGCACCCAGCGTCAAAGCAATGCTACTGTTCCTGTGTGGTCACCCTTTCTTTCTTAGATCCACATTCCTGATAAATATTATTCTTTATAATTACACTGAAACTAACTGCATATTGTTTATTAGTGTAATGCATCTGATTGTAATTAACCTGCAGAAATATAATGGTCCAGGGAATAGCCATAGTATTCCAAATACCATAACTGCTTTAGCGTTGTTACTCTCAATGCATCTTGTTCTTCTTTCAGCTGCTCCCGTTAAGGGTGGCCACAGCAGATCATCTTTTTCCATATTACTCTCACTGCACCACTCGGAGTATTTATATCACTGTATCTGAGTGGGGAATCACAGAAGCAGCTGATCAGAAAGAGAATTATCGGTATACAGCATGAAGCAGACGCTGCCTCAGCCATGGCAAAACGTTTCAGAGACTTTCCTGTACGAACTTCACGGTTTAGAAAAAGTTTCATCCCAAGAACTCTAAACGCACTAAATCAGTCCATCAAGTGCTTCTTGTAGAACTGTTTGGACTTATAAGTACAATCACCTCACTGTAAACTTGGGATACAGTTATAATATTACACAACCTGCGGCACTTTATAAAGCGCGTATTTACATATTGCTGACGATATCATTTTTAAGATGAAATGCAGCAAAATATGTTGATTATATTATACAGATAAAACTTTAACTTCAATTAAAAAATCTGTATTGTTAATAATTAAACATGTGAGGACACGGTGCCGCAGCGCTAGCTAGTTCATGGATTGTTCCTGGAGACCACCGGTTTCTTTGGGACAGGAATGATGGTGGATGCCTTGAAGGAAGTGGGGACCACTGACTGCCTCAGGGAGAGATTGAAGATGTTGGTGAACACACCTGCTAGCTGGTCAGCACACGCCCTGAGGGCACGGCCTGGGATGCCATCTGGTCCCGGAGCTTTGCAAGGATTGACCTTTTTGAAGGACCTTCTCACGTCAGACGTTTCAAAGATCAGAGTGACAGACTCACTTCCCCCTTGAGTATATAGCACCTGTTCTTTGTTGGCTGCATCAAAACGAGCATAGAAAGTGTTGAGCTCATCTGCAAGACATGCAGTGGGCTGAACACTGACTGTGTTTTTATTTTTATAGTCAGTGATGCAGCACAGTCCATTCCACAGGCGCTTGGTGTCAGAGCTGTGGTAGCTTGACTCCACTTTGTCCCTGTAGTCCCGTTTGACCTTCTTGATGGACCTCTGGAGGTCGTCTCTGTCTGCTTTGTATGCATCAGAGTCCCCTGAGCCAAAGGCAGAAGTCCGCGCCTTGAGCTTAGCCCAGATCTCCCTATTTACCCAGGGCTTCTGGTTAGGATATATGCAAATGGAGGTTTTAGTGACAACATCGTCAATGCACTTGCTGATATATCCTGTGACAGAGTCTGTGAATTCATTGATGTTGCCATCAGCTGCATCCTCAAACATCTGCCAATCAGTTGTTTCAAAGCAGTCCTGTAAGACCCTTTTTTCCTGTTTAAGTCTTTGTTTATATGCAGGCAGCAGTAATATAGAGCAATGGTATTGCAATGGTATTGTATTGTATTGTATATTACATCAGTACTTATTTGAGCATTCTTTTGCAAATATAACAGCCTCTAGACGCCTCCTATAGCTTTTGATGAGTGTCTGGATTCTGGATGGATGGTATTTTTGACCATTCTTCCATACAAAATCTCTCCAGTTCAGTTAAATTTGATGGCTGCCGAGCATGGACAGCCTGCTTCAAATCATCCCATACATTTTCGATGATATTCAAGTCAGGGGACTGTGACGGCCATTCCAGAACGTTGTACTTCTCCCTCTACATGAATGCCTTTGTAGATTTCAAACTGTGTTTTGGGTCATTGTCTTGTTGGAATATCCAACCCCTGCGTAACTTCAACTTTGTGACTGATGCTTGAACATTATCCTGAAGAATTTGTTGCTATTGGGTTGAATTCATCTGACCCTCGACTTTAACAAGCGCCCCAGTCCCTGAACTAGCCACACAGCCCCACAGCATGATGGAACCTCCACCAAATTTGACAGTAGGCAGCAGGTGTTTTTCTTGGAATGTGGTGTTCTTCTTCCACCATGAAAGCGCTTTTTGTTATGACCAAATAACTAAATTTTTCACTCATCAGTCCAAAGCACTTTCTTTCAAAATGAATCTGGTTTGTCTAAATGAGCATTTGCATACAACACGACTCTGTTTATGGTGTGAGTGCAGAAAGGGCTTCTTTCTCATTACCCTGCCATACAGATGTTCTTTCTGCAAATTGCGCTGAATTGTAGAACGATGTACAGATACACCATCTGCAGCAAGATGTTCTTGCAGGTCTTTGTCTATAACAATTCTTACAATCCTGCGCACATATGTCGCTCCTGCATTTTTCTTGGCCTGCCAGACCTGGTTGGTTTAACAGCAACTGTGCCTGTGGCCTTCCATTTCCTGATTACATTCCTTACAGTTTAAACTGACAGTTTAAACCTCTGAGATAGGTTTTTGTAGCCTTCCCCTAAACCATGATACTGAGCAATCTTTGTTTTCAGATTTTCAGATCCCATGCTGTCACTCTTCAGAGGAGAGTCAAAGGGAAGCACAACTTGCAATTGACCACCTTAAATACCTTTTCTCATGATTGGACACACCTGTCTATGAGGTTCAAGGCTTAACGAGCTAATCCAACCAATTTGGTGTTGTCAGTAATCAGCATTGAGCAGTTACATGCATTCAAATCAGCAAAATTACAAGGGGATGCAAATTTTTGCACAGCCAGTTTTTCACATTTGATTTAATCTCATACAACTAAATACTGCTTTACTAAAAATCTTTGTTTGGAAAACACCCCAGTACTCAGATGTTCCTAGGAAATGAAAGACATACCACTGTTATCTTTTTTGTTATAAGTAGAGTAAATTATTATGCAGGCTGAGAGGGGTTCCCAAACTTTTTCATATGACTGTATATATGATATATACTGTATATCAGTGATACAGTATCTGCCAAATAAGGCAAAGAATCACACTTTGGGTTAACGACAATTAGGTTAAAAAGCACGATACTATATATAAGGACTCTGCTTTTCTACTAATTATATATTCATTTTATGTAACTGTGTATTGATTTGTTTTTGTATATTATTTATTAATTTCTATTCTTGCCTAATTTTAATTTGTTTTTATTTTCTTGTAACTATTTCTTTTACTTCTTGTATAGCATTTTAAGTTACAAAAAGACAATCCACTTCCTAGTGATTTCGTTTTTTCTTGGTTTAATTTTAATATCAGAGCTTTGTTTTTTGGCCACTCTTTTGGACTAGCATTTTTTTAGACTTATGATGAGCATTTTGTAGCTCTTCCTGGTTTTCAGACCTTTCACCCATCCCTACTTTGATTTTTGCCCTTCCCTGACTCTTAGCACCTGGTTTCATCAGGTGGAAGTACTCAAAGCTTTTACTAAAAATGTTAGTTAAAGATTACTTCTAATCTGCTCCTTTTACCCTTTTGTCCTATAGTCAGAGTTGGAAGCTCTCTAGTTTCAGAGTGTGTGTGCTTGTGTTTGTCCAGCACAATCTTAACAAGAAGTCTTTCTCAAGCCAAAAGGCCTGAGTTGCCTCGAAAGTTTGCATATTGTAATCTTTTTAGTTAGCCAATAAAACGTGTCATGTTGCTTGACTTCTCATTGCATCTATAATGGCTAACACGGTACAACTTCTAAATACTCAAACCACTACTGAATGACAAAGTTTAAAAGGAAAAAACTGAGTGATGCCCATAGAGGAGAGGAGTTTTCAATTGCATTTACGTAAATATCTTTGGAAACTACGTTCTCATCTGAGGCATTTATTGATTATAGTTCTGCAGAGAACTTTATTAGTTCATAGTTAATAAATACATTATGAAACATGATTTAAAAATGACAATAAAATTACACAGTATTGATGCTGGACATATTGGTTGTGGAATAATTGATGTCCCTAGGTTTCTTCATTCTTGGTATATTTCATTTTTGGTTATTGGTACTCTAAGCCCCAAAGTAATTTTAGGTTATCCTTAGCTTGCTCAATACAATTCCTCTTTTCATTGGAATAAAAAAGAATTAATTAAATAGAGTCCAATGTGTTTTGGAACGTGATAAGAACATTTTTTCTCTGACAATATAATAGCTGTACTATTCGTACTCTAACCTCTTGTTCCTAACATTGTATTGATTTGTTTAATAAAGAGAAATCACTTGAGCTACCATCATATTGAGCTTATGGCTGTGCTGTAGATTTGTTAGCCGGGGCACCGTTATGAAAAGAGAAGCTATATTCATTCACCAAACGTGGATCAGAAAGCATGAAAGAAGGAGGAATTGGCAGATGATTTTATCCACTCATCTAGTAGTTTAGGAAGATTTTTCTTTGTTTGGGAGGACAACTCACTTCAACTAAGTATGAGTTATTGTGAGTTAAATAAGAATTAAATCAGAAATACTTATCCTCCTCCTGTGATCTCCTCCCAGTTTATTCCATTCATCCTGGATGATCCTTTCAAGCTCCATTAGATTGAATGGGAAGCATCTGTAAACTGCCATCTCCAGGTCTCTCCATGAGGTTTATGTCGGAGCCACTCAAGGACAGTCAGAGACTTGTTCTGAACACTCTTCAGAGTTGTCTTGGCTGTAAGCTTTGAGTCGTTGTCATGCTGAAAGGTGTACCATCTGACATCACACACACTCTAGAACAGGTTTTCTTCAAGAACCTCTCTGTATTTGACTGAAATTCATCCTTCCCTCAGTTCTGACCAGTCTTCTTGTCCTTGTCACTGAGAAGCACCACCACAGCATGATGCTTCCACTGCCATGCTTCACTGTAGGGATGGTATTAGGCAGGTGATGAGCAGTGCCTGGTCTTCACCACACATAGTGCTTGGTGTTCTGCTCAGAGATTTGAGGTTCTCCCATCTCAGCAGAGGACTTCTGAAGCTCTTTTAGAGTGACCATTGGGTTATTGTTGCAAGTTACTCAGGTTAGCTGGACAGCCAACTCTAGGATGAGTCCTGGTGGATCCAAACTTCTTCCATATCATAGTTATTGAGGCCACTGTTTTCCTAGAAACATGCAAAGCTTTATAAATGGTTTTATCCACTTGTCCTGATTTGTGCAACAATTTTATCACAGACGTTTACAGAGAGGTCCTTGGACTTTATGGCTTGGTTTTTGCCCTGACATGCAGTGTGAATTGAAGGACCTTCTTTACACAGATGTGGGTCTTTCTAAGTAATGTCCAATCTTCTCCATTTGCCAGAGGTGGACTCCAATCAAGATGGTCTCCCAACCATCCAAGAATAGTTTGGTGATGAACAATGCCTTTTCCAGAATGAGGGAGCACCTTACCATAAGACAAAAGTGATAACTAAGTGGCTCAGGGAACAAAACATCAAAATTTTGGGTCCAGGAAACTTCCCTTACCTTAATCCCATTAAGAACTTGTGGTCAGTCCTCAAGAGGTGGGTGGACAAACAAAAACCCAGAAATTCTGACAAACTCCAAGCATTGATTATGCAAGAATGGGCTGCCATTAGTCAGGATTTGGCCCAGACGTTTATTGACAGCATGTCAGGGTGAATGGCAGAGGTCTTGAAAAAGAAGGGCCAACACTGCAAATATTGACTCTGCATAAACTTTATATAATTGTCAATAAAAGCCTTTGAAACTTATGAAATGCTTGTAATTAAACTTCAGCATATCATACAAACATCTGACAGAAAGATCTAAAAACACTGAAGCAGCAAACTTTGTGAAAACCAATACCTGTGTCATTCTCAAAACTTTCGGCCATGACTGTTATCACACACGTGCAACTAGGAGCAAGCTGAATGGACCTAGTGGAGGTGATTACCCGCCAGGCCAGGGGGTGACGGGGTGCTCTAAACCTGTTTCTGTTAATTCTGCAGATCAAATATGGGAAAACCTGCCTGAGTTGACGTCACTTCCGGTTCCGGCTCCCAAACTGAAGTCACTTCCGGTTCCGGCTCCCAGACTGACGTCACTTCCAGTTCCGGCTCCCAGACTGAAGTCACTTCCGGGTTACAGACTATAAGATAGATAGATAGATAGATAGATAGATAGATAGATAGATAGATAGATAGATAGATAGATAGATAGATAGATAGATAGATAGATCTTTATTGTCATTGTCACTTTTACAAAGGAACAACGAAATTGAAGGTGCAATCGACTCAGTGTGAGGAATAAGAGTTAAAAAGACAAAAAGACAAGAAGACAGAATATAATAACAAATTCTCCATATTCCCAAACCAAGTCAGTTCAAGTCGGGAACTCAATCTAGCAACATCAGTTGTGAACTTATAATCCTTTTGCAGCTAGGAACAATATACGGGTGGCTGCCCCAAACCTTCTTTAGTGTGTTGAGGCTCGTTATTTCACAGTGGCGTAGTCGGCAGGATGGCCTCCTGGTGGAATCGGAAGCCGAACCAACCTTATGTCTCAACACACCAACGGGCTGAACCACTCAAGACCTATCAGGTAGGAAAGTACCGTTCTTGTGTTGCCGAGCTGGGGTCTGACGGTGTGTGTCGGGGGGATGTGGAGTATGTTCCGACCCAGTTCTCCTTAAAGAGGACCTGGGAGCGTAGGCAGAAGACCTACAGACAAGGGCCGGGTTCTGAAAGGAACACAGTGGGGACCTATTATGGGCTGTCAAGGATGGGAACCAACCCAAAAATCCCCACAAAGAAAAAGTTCTTGAGAAAGGTGGGGGTGCCCTGGGTTGGCAGGTGAAAGAAATAATGACCTGGGAATACAACCCAGACGAATCCCTCTGAGAACAGGCCATAACTTTATGGCAGAAAGTCGGGTGTTGGCTACGGCCATATAATAAAAATGCCCGACAAATTGTGGAAAAGGTGGCTTGTGCCATAATAATAAAGGGCCTACCGGCTAAGCTCGCCCAGCTGACCTGGGGACAGTCATATAACAACATGGTCACCCTTGTGGGGATCATTAATACCTTGCGGGAGGAAACCTACTTGGGAAACCCAGAACGGAATCCCTGTGAACCTAGAGAGAGCTGTGCCACTAAATTAGGGTCTTACTCTTACATTGCAGAGCATGCTTTGGAAAACTCTGATACGCGGCGGAAGGCTTCGCGAGGTGACACGAGGGTCTGCAGAGAAACACAGAGCAGGGGGCAGGGTGCTCCTACTAATCCTCTGGTCTTTTCTCATACGGGAGAAGCGCTAGTTAATGGCTATAAAGTATCTTCTTTATTTGACTCTGGCAGTAACATTACCATTGTTGCTTGCCATTTAGTGTTGCCGCGACAAAGATTAAAAATAAAGACCCGTCTAACCTGTATTCATGGGGACGTCCGGTCATACGAGTCCGCCCGCTGTTACATCTGCCATAACGGCGTATTAAAAGAAATGACGGTGGCGGTGCATGACAATCCTCCGTTCCCCTTGATACTGGGTAGAGATTGGTCAGATATAAACTGCGGCATAACACTTGCTATCCCTTCTAAAGCACTCGGTCTTGTTATGGACGCCCCTTCTGCGTCCTCAGCTACCTCCACGCAGTGTACACAGCCGGTAGGGGAACAGACTGCGGCCTTAGAGAATGACGTGGCAACAACCGGACCGTCGCAGAGCGAAACGTCATCACCAAGCACTGCGCCGGCTCGGTCAGAAACCACGCCCCTTGAGGTCGAATCTGATCCTCTCAGTTGTCTGCAGTTTCAGTTTAGGCAGACACCGGCTTCATTTAAAAGGGAGCAATGGAATGATGACTCCCTTAAATTTGCGAAAAATGCAGTGGTCTTAGTAGATGGCCAGCGCACATCACATCCCATGCCACAAGGTCCCCACTTTGTATTAAATAATGACCTTTTATATCGGGTGGTAGATCATGAAGGTGGGGTGAGGTCACTGCTCTTAGTTCCACGGACTTACCGGCGACAAGTCTGTGAACTAGCTCATACCCACCTCCTGGGAGCCCATCTGGGTCCCGAGAAAACTTTAGAGCGAATCACGCTCCGATTTTTTTGGCCTGGGATTAATGAGGAGGTCCGCCGCTTTTGCATATCCTGTCTGGAATGTCAATTACGGCAGATACCTAGAAGGGACCGTGCTCCTTTAATCACTTTACCCCTAATTGATGTCCTGTTTGAACGTATCGGGGTTGATCTGGTGGGACCCCTAGAGCCTTCAGCCAGAGGACATAAATATATAATGGTCCTGGTGGATTATGCCACCCGATATCCTGAAGCTGTTCCCTTACGCTCAGCTACTTCCAAAAATATCGCACGGGAGTTGGTAGGAGTATTTGCACGAGTCGGAATCCCTAAAGAAATCCTTACGGATCAAGGGACTCCTTTTACCTCGGAAATGTTCAGGGAAACTGCTAAGTTACTGAGAATAAAACACTTAAAGACCTCTGTATATCATCCTCAAACAGATGGTCTAGTTGAGAGGTTTAATCAAACTCTCAAGCAGATATTACGCAAGGTAGTCAATGAGGACGGGAGGAACTGGGATCAGCTCCTCCCCCTCGTCCTTTTTGCTTATCGGGAAGTCCCCCAAGCCTCCACGGGGTTCTCACCCTTTGAATTATTGTATGGACAACAACCCTGGGGCTTATTGGATATATTAAAAGAAGGCTGAGAAGAGGAGGTCCTTCCCTCTGTAAATATACTTGAATATATCGCGCAATTACGCAATAGATTTGCGAAAATTAGACCTATCTTACAAACTCACATGGACAAAGTGCAAGCAGCCCAGGCTCGGTGTTATAACCGTGGCACGTCTCTTCGAGAGTTCCGACCGGGGGATCGCGTCATGGTATTAGTTCCTACCTCGCATTCCAAATTACTGGCTCATTGGCAAGGCCCATATGAAGTTAAGGAGAGAAAGGGTTTGGTCGATTATTTAGTTATCCAACCTAATCGTCGACCTAAAGAGCGGATTTATCATGTCAACCTGCTGAAACCGTGGAAGGATAGGGATCCCGATCCCTCCTCCAGACAGCCCTGCTCCCTCTTCGCTCATAAATTACACCTTAACTTCGGTGATAATTTGACTCGCCTACAACGACGGGAGCTCGAAGCAGTTATCCTGTCTGTCCCAGAGGTAGTGGACGAAAATCCTGGACGAACCTCCCTGGTTGCGCATGACATAGTGACTAAACCAGGGGTCATAGTCAGAGAACGCCCATATAGGATTCCCGAAGCAAAAAAGGCAGAAGTGGAGTTGGAGATCAAACGAATGCTGGACCTTGGTGTGATAGAGGAAAGTTTTAGTCCCTGGTCCAGTCCCATCGTTTTGATTAAAAAACCAGACGGATGTTGGAGGTTTTGCAATGACTTCCGTCGGCTTAACCAAGTCTCCCAATTCGATGCCTATCCAATGTCGTGAGTGGACGACCTTCTCGAGCAGCTAGGACATGCCAAATTTTTGACTACTCTTGATATGACCAAGGGGTACTAGCAGGTTCCCTTAACGGAATCCGCAAAGGAAAAGACTGCGTTTAGCACTCCTAGCGGACATTGGCAGTATCGTGTACTTCCATTCGGATTGCATGGGGCACCCGCTACCTTCCAACGTCTGGTGGACAAAGTGCTCCGACCCCATAATTCGTACAGTGCTGCCTACATGGATGACATTGTCATCTATTCCAGCACATGAAAAGAACACCTACTGCAGGTTGAGGCTGTATTACGGACACTAGCGAATGCCGGACTTCGTATTAATCCTAAGAAATGCTATTTTGGATTAGTCGAGGCCAAATATTTAGGTTACCTAGTGGGCTGGGATATGGTCAAACCACAATGCTCCAAAATTGATGCCATAGTGAATTGGCCCCGTCCGATAACCAAGCGGCAGGTACAAGCATTTCTCGGCTTAGCAGGGTACTATCGCTGGTTTGTACCCTGGTTTTCCGAGAGAGCATCGCCCTTGACAAACCTGACAAAGAAGGGGAAACCTAATCACGTGGTTTGGGATAATGACACTGACACTGCATTTAGTGTCCTTAAGCAGGCCCTTACGTCAGCTCCTATTTTGAAAGCTCCTGATTTTACTTTGCCTTTCATTTTCCAGACGGATGCTTCGGACACAGGTCTTGGTGCCGTGCTGAGCCAAAGCATCGATGGAGTGGAACACCCCGTTATGTACCTGAGCCGGAAACTGTTGGGCTGAGAGACCAGGTATGCGGCAGTAGAGCGGGAGGCTTTGGCGATTAAATGGGCGATTACGCAGCTGAGGTACTACCTCCTGGGTCGGGGTTTCACCCTTGTGACTGATCATGCACTGTTACAGTGGATGGCGTTACATAGGGAGTCGAATCCCAGAGTCACGAGGTGGTTTTTGGACTTGCAGCCTTATAAGTTTTCGGTCATTTATCGTCGAGGTCTCTTGCAGGCCAATGTGGATGCCCTTTCTCGGTGCCATGACCTCACGAACAGGTACGCCCGACCCGATGGGTCTGGGCTGAGGGGGGGGGGGCCGTGTCACACACGTGTGACTAGGAGCGAGCTGAATGGACCTAGTGGAGGTGATTACCCGCCGGGCCAGGGGGTGGCGGGGCGCTCTAAACCTGTTTCTGTTAATTCTGCAGATCAAATATGGGAAAACCTGCCTGAGTCGATGACACTTCCGGTTCCGGCTCCCAAACTGACGTCACTTCCGGCTCCGGCTCCCAGACTGACGTCACTTCCAGTTCCGGCTCCCAGACTGAAGTCACTTCTGGGTTACAGACTATAAATTCTCCATATTGCCAAACAAGTCAGTTCAAGTTGGAACTCAATCTAGCAACATCAGTTGTGAACTTATAATCCTTTTGCAGCTAGGAACAATATACGGGTGGCTGCCCCAAACCTTCTTTAGTGTGTTGAGGCTCGTTATTTCACACTGTATATATTCTTTAACAAAGCAAATGAGCTGCTATTTACTTGAGAATCAAAATCACATCAAGCACTTGAACAGTTAAAAAGCTATTTTGTTTCTGTTTCCATTTGACATCATCCAGAATGCTCCTTACAATTTAAATTACAACTCGATGCTAACAGATCTTGTTAGTATTTTGTCCTGTTATTAATTACATGAATTATGGATTGTTATTGGAATTGAGTATGTTATTAATTTTGTTTGTTTCTGGGATGTCATCTCATTGGTAGATTGTTTGACTTTTTTCGATGGGCACACCCAGTTTATGTATTACTTTAATGGATGCTGTCATATTGCTGATGACAATGATAGGCATTGCAAGTCAGGTTACCCAAAACTGACATGACACATAGTGTTATCACATTACAAAAGAAGGCTGCCCACTTAGAATGGCATTCAAGATTTTTGTCCTCAAATAAAAAATACATAAGTCTAATGCTAGACAACACAAATGCAAAGAACCATTTAAGTACAGATTCTAGTCTTAATAATAATTAGCTGCGGACTCCAGCTTTTGGTTGTCAAGACTGCATTAGTGCTTCACACTGTTTTCATTTTGTTTTGTGTTTTTTATAATCCCCAAGCTCTTGTAGTTGTCCTGTTCATGCTGAACTTATTTTCCTCTGGTACTTTATCCTAAACTGTGTTCAGGATTTGCAGAGGTGAGACCTTTCATTGCTTTGGGACTCTCAGGTGCTATGACCATTTGAGCTGCAGTCACCTGAGCTGACTATATAAGACTCTCACTTGCCATATTACATTATGGTGGCTTTAGCTTGTTTTTCATGTTGTGTTTATGGCTTCCTGCTTTTAATATGTCCTGAATTTAGAGGTTTTGTGGATGTGTGTGAAGTATCTGTGTGTTTATACTTTGGCTTGCTTGTGGTTTAATGTAAGAGTCACATTTTTGTGTTTGGAATTTTATGTTTAGCAATTAAATTCAATTTTGTTGGATTTCAAAGTTTGACCATTCTTTCAGATTTAGGTTTTCATTTTAGGATTTTATTTAGGCCTGACTAATTAAAAGCTTGCTCTTTAGTTGTTTTTTTTCCTTTGCTTTGTATTAGTTAGAGGTCAAGTTAATTATTGGAATTTTCTTTCCTTTGTTTCATTTGATTTAATCATTTACCATTCTCTTGTCCTTTGTTATTTTAATTACTTCTTGAATGATATTTAAATTAATCATCATTCAATAGATCTACATATATTTTTGAATTTAGGTTTTAATCTTATCATTTAGAAATAAATTGTAACACTTGTATTCATTTGGTTTTGGTAATAAATTCTCTTTTCACCTTTGTCTGATTATTTAAATTATTTTATTGTCTTTAAAACAATATCATTACATGTCTGCAGCACTATACAGTTTTATGTGTGTTTGTATGGGCTTTATTTCAAATAAACATAATAGATGCATGAAATAATGATGTAGGGACAGTTCTTCATCTGTGTTTTCTGATATCCATGTGTTTATTATTTTGTGAATTTACTCCTGTAAAACAAAGTTATAATGTCAGCAGAAGAGCATTATTGGGTACTAAAATAGCACTTGGAACGGAGGCCACTGGCACTATTAACTTTCATTGCTTACATGATTTCATGGACCACAGATAGAAAAATACAACTTTATAACTTGCATATTTGCAAATTGTTAAATGTTTAGATTATCAACAACCAAGTTAGACCCTCTTTATCAGCATCTGAAGTCTGTGATTTCTTTTAGACCAAAAATATCAAACTAAACCAACCTATGGAGGGATTTTTGGTTAGAATGGATTTTAATTCTGTATTGAAGAACTAATAAGAAAAACCTAAGGACCACATTTACAAGAATTCCAAATACCATATCCTTCATTAATTGTAACAAATGGATGTAGGTTGAATATTTTGTTTTGAGTCATGATGCAAAAATTTTTGAATATGTTTGTTAGGAAGTATTATTGATTTGTTTCTATTGTTAACATACTGTATGTGTTATTCATTTTAATTTTAATTTGTTAATATTTTTAAAACATTTATTTGGGTGACATTGTTGTGATTTATTTTGAGACATTTTGTGAATCTTTCTATAAACACCACCATTTTATGTATCCAGTTGCTTTTTTTGCTGTGTAGTTGCTAATCATGTGATCCATCTGTTCTATTGTATCCAGTCATTCCAATCAATCTGATTGGTCAGTTTGGCTTTGCTGGTTCAGTGGTGAGGATGATGACACAAAGTGTTGGAGATGTTAAGCTCAATTCCTGATCGTGACAATTTTCTTTTTTTCTAAAAAAATAAGAGTTACAATGGAGCATTTCAACAACAACAACAAAATGAATAATACACCAAACAATGTTATTTTGCTAAATACTTACAGTAGTACGTGCAACCAGAATCACATTCAAAAATGGGAAGTATTTGCAAAAATACAAGTAATGCTTTCACAGTAGATAATGGGGGCCCATCTACCATTGATGTTAGTCAACAAATGGACAGGGTGTGAGCAAGTCTGAGAATCATGCTTTATGGGAATGCGATTGAGTAAGAAAGGCATAGGAGGAATGCTGAAGGTACACATAGGGCAAAAGATATCAAATATCAAGTATTTTTAAATTTATCTGTTACATTTGTTTGACAGATAAGTCTACTTAGTGGTATATAAGATGGCCACATACTTTGAAAAAGCACCTGAACTTTAAAATTAATAATATCAAAGGAATAACTTATTTTGAGTAATATAAATTATTTAGGAATGTTTCTGATTCTGATTTTGGTTTTGTGTTGACTTTGCTCTTACTCTTCCTGTGATGCTCCAAGTGCCCTCAACCCTGGGCTTCTTCTTGTTCCTGGGACATCAGCAAGTCATGCACAGAGATGAACTAGGACAATGAAGACATAAATAACAAGTCAAGATGCAAATATGCTAAAAAAAATTCAATGCAGAGCCTTCCAATAAATAATCTTCTTTAAAAACAGTGCCCAACTCTGATTGCATATCTCTGAGGCTTGCTGGAAGTAAAACCAATCAATGGATAGATCCATATAAATAAGTTAAATCAAAAATAAAATAGAGTTGCATTCAGATTCTTTCTTTCTTTCTTTCTTTCTTTCTTTCTTTCTTTCTTTCTTTCTTTCTTTCTTTCTTTCTTTCTTTCTTTCTTTCCAGTGTGGTTTTCTCAATATCGTCTACCCTACTCACTCTTTAGTTCTTCACAGTAGGGCTGAGATGCCAGCAAATATGGTCAACCTTCTTTGGCTCACATCCCAGTCACCTCAGCTTCCCCATTTTATCACCGTTCTCAGATGTTCATAGGATGACCCTGGGAGCAAACAATCATTCCTGCTCTTATGAATGCTCAACAGCAGCAACTGGCCCCTGAAGCACCATTCCTCTTGCTCCCCATGGGGCCATCCCTGTTAAGGGGTAAACTCAGAGATATGCAGATCACAGACTGCAGTTTGTGAGACTCAAGGAATGTGTTTGTGATTCACATGTCAGATATGTGGAGCACCACAAAATAAACTCCTGTCTCCTTTTCTCTTCACTTCATACACCTCAGGCTATAAATATAACACCACATCATGTAACTTGCAGAAATTCTCCAGTTATTCTGCACTTATGGGGTTTATCGATAAAGGGAATGAGACAGGGGAGAGGAGTCAGGTAGAGAACTTTATTTCTTGGTACAGAGAGAATTGTCTTCAACTTAACATCAGCAAAACTAAGTGAACTAGCTATTGAGTTTAGCTGCACCAAAGAGCCTCTTTGTCCAATCACTATTCAGGGAGTGGATGTGGAAATTGTGCAGTGCTATAAGTACTTGGGGGTCCACATTAATGACAGGTTAGACTGGTCTCAGAACAAAGAGGATGTTTATAAAAGTGGGCAGAGTAGACTTTTTTCCTTAGGAGATTGTGCTCCTTTAATGTGCAAAGTGACACCCTTCACATCTTCTATAACTCTGTGATGGCCACTGTGGTGTGCTGGGCTGGTAACATCACTTGAAGAGAGGCACACTGAATCAACAAGCTTATTAAAAGGGCAGGCTCAGTTAAAGGACACACTCTGGACCCTCTGGAAGTAGTAGTGAAGGAAAGAATTAAACCAAAACTCAGTGTCATTATGAACATTGTTGAATATCTGCGTTCTGACACACTAACACTTTCAGCCAATGAATTATTCAGCAGACGTGTGTCAAGAAATGCTACAGGGCCTCCTTTACATCAATGGTGGTACACCTGCATAATGCTTAACTGGAACTGACAAGGCAGAAGTTTTCTTTCTTTTTAATTTTCAAGCTTTCTAGTCATTCTGGTGTGTTTCCAGACCATAGTGTGTGTGTATATCTATATCATTATCTAACTATTAATATGTTTGTTTATTTATTTAAAGAGCTTTCGTAAAACCCAAATTTCCCCCAGACACAAATAAACTTCTATCTATCTATCTATCTATCTATCTATCTATCTATCTATCTATCTATCTATCTATCTATCTATCTATCTATCTATCTATCTATCTATCTATCTATCTATCTATCTATCTACTGCCTTGCCTCCTGCCATGCTGACTCAATTACCCAATTCTGCTGCTTTCTCATTTTTCTATCTAGAGTTTTCTGTTCTCTGTGACTCAGTTAACAATCTTACTATATTACAATACTAGCAAAATACTCGCGCTTCACAGCGGCGAAGTACTGCTTTAAAATTTTTATTAAGAAAAAAAGTAAACCTTTTTAAACTGAGGGAAAATATACCAATAATTATTTGTTAAGGATCTCTTTGTATACCACGTTGTCAGTTCAGCCCTCTGTTGTAATATGACCAAGCTGTACACTGAGCTTACTCTTGAGCATGCAACGTATAGTTGGCCATGTGAAAAGCAATCTTGTCTCAAATTAATGCCAACATTTTGTAAGGTCTGTCCCTGAGACTTATTAATTGTCATTGCGAAGCGGAGCCTTACTGGAAATTGGAGGCGTTTGAATTGAAATGGGTTTCATCGATAACTCCAGCTTTTAAGAGTTTAAACATTCATAAACATCAAAGTGTCCACTACTCAAGTCGTCACCTGTGAATCTAAGATGTTTAAGAAGCATTGGCGGTTGTCCAAAGGTGTAAAATATTTGGCCATTTCGGTACACTTGAAAGTGACAACCAAACAATTCAGCGGCAGCCATCAACTCACATGCAGAACCATAGGTGAAGGGCTTAAGCATTTCACTCTTATAGAGCTCCTGTGTAGTATAATTATCTCCTGTACCATCATCAGTCCACACCTTGAACCTGTCCCAGTCATTCAATACATAAGACACAATGTTCCTCCGGATATCAAGAGTGAGCCTTATATGGCTGTGCAATATGTAACAGAGAGAATGGAAAAGGCAGTCACCATCTCCGGGTATGGAAACCACTCAGTAAGTGACAGTTCTTTGATCGATGGTGATCACCTCAATAGACATGTTAATGGGGGTACGGTTGGAACGATAAAGGAAATGGTTACCTGAACAATGTAAACTAAGTCTAAAATACCTACACAATAACTATAGTAGTAATAAACTAACAATAAAACAGCGGAGAAGCTGTGGATTAAATAAAAAGGCTGCAGTTATCAGCAGGGAGATGTGAATACCGTGGCGAAGCAAGGAAGGGAATGAAGAGACCGGAGCGACGGACGGCCTTATACAGGCAGGCAGCCAACTACGAGGGAGGCGTGGGGATGGGGGACCCAACGCCGCCTCACACGGTGACCAAGCTACAGGCTATGGACGTATATATGTACGTAAGTAGGATTCAGTTAGCGTTGGGAACCCGCGTACCAAATTTCTTGAAGATGGGCCCATAAGTAACAAAGACCGTTGGAAAGTTCAATATGGTGGCCGACAGTGGCATCATACCACCAAAATAAGTACGTACATTGGTTTCGGTTAGCGCAGGGAAACCACCTACCAAATTTCGTGAAGATGGGGCCATAAATAAGAAAGTTTAACATAGCGAACGTTGTCGACCGTTATGACCGTTATGTGTAGAATTTCGAAATGAAACCTGCTTAACTTTTGTAAGTAAGCTATAAGGAATGAGCATGCCAAATTTCAGCCTTCTACCTACATGGGAAGTTGGAGAATTAGTGATGAGTGAGTCAGTAAGGGCTTTGCCTTTTATTAGTATAGAAGATTACTATATAGGACCTAATCCTAATTTTTAAAAAAAAAGCAAATGTTTAGTTTTGCATTTTACATTACTTTGGTGGGCAGCTTTAGATGTCCAGGAGTATGCTCCAACCATTTCCAGTTCAATTAATTGTTGCCCAACGGAGCTTCTTCATCCTTTACTATTTCCCAATAAACCTTGATCTCATCAAGGCTTTACTTACAATTTACAATGCAATGTTAGTGGTGACAAACAGATATTTCAAAGACTGCTTATTTCATTTAAGAAACTACCCCTCTTCTCAACACTGGTAGGTATCTTTATCTCTAAGAAATGTTGATTTCTAGTTTCCCTGCAGCAACTGTGTGTGATCCTCGCCTGCTGTTTATTTACAGATTTTGTAAATATTTCTATCAGCACTGGAATACATTAAAATTAAAATAAATTTGTCATCTAGTTGTCACCCACAGGCCAATGAACAAACTAAGAGAGTCATTCAGGATTTGGATTCATTTCTACGATGCAGTATTCCAGTTGGTTTGACATACCACCTCAGGCAGAATATAGTGGAAACATTCCAAATTTTCTGCTCTCACAAAGCCTCTACTAGTTGTTTCCCATAATAAATCAAAACGACTCCAGTGCCTAGTGTTGATCAGCACTTAGCTACCTTACAGTTTAAAATATGGGAGAACCTGAAGGTAACAAGAGCCAATGACCACCAACTGGTTTATGATCTCAAAGTTATTATTTTGAGAGTATAAACAATAACATGACATAATTGCTACAGCAGTAGACAATACAATGGATAGCAGTGCTGATTTGCAGCATTAGACTCTTGGGTTCAAACCTTGACCCTTTCACTATCTGTGTGGAGTTTGCACATCCTGGTCATCAGATCCTGGTGCAATTGTATGCCCTATTTTCAAGACTTTAGACTACTTGTATTCTGCATCATGCTGAGATGGGCTATAGAAATTAGTAATAAAGCTTCTGAAAATCCATCATGATTCTCTAAGATGTGGTCTTCTCTAGATATTGTATAAATATTAATAAGCGTAGTCATCCTTCTTTTGGACTGCAGCTACTTCTCAATCAGATGCTGGTGCAGTGGTATTCCTCATTTCTTTTCAGTATCTGTATTATCACAGGATGAGTGATTGACTACATTTGCTACAGGATGGGTCTACTCTCACACCTTAAGCTTAACACACACACATATCCTATTCACACAGCGACACATGAGTAATGAGTAATTGCCAATTCCACATAGGATCCCATTCAGATAAGTATGTATGAGTGATGCATACACTGCCAGCCGCTCTCTAGTACAGTTGACTCCATTTAAGTGCACGGCCTCTGGACGAGATCGCCACATGCACTTAAACAGAGCATGCGCTTAATAGGAGTGCAACATGTCAGTCATGAAAGCAGACCAATCAGTTACTCCACCTACTAGCCTAGTCAAACACAATAAAACATTCATTAAAATTGACTACGGCGAAGAAAATAGTGGTTACATGCATAATATATACAGTACATACACTTTAACTGTTCAGATATACATGTACTGTACCTGTTATGTCTTCAGCCTTCCCTATTCTTTTTCATTTTCTGTTGATTGCCGTTGTTCTGCCAGTCTTGCAATATTCTTGTAAATCCGAGAAATCTGGCTAGGATGAATTCCGTAATGTTTCACAACAGAGACCTTACTCTCCTTGTTGTCAAGTCTGTTTAAGACATCGACACGTTCAGCCAGAGACACCAATTTTTGCGCAAGGGACAATGAAGTCGACACCATAGTCAAAAGTCACGACAGCTAACTTATCACAGTTGAGTTGTAAGGCTAATCCATAATGTTATGAATTGCTAACAGATTTTTGTTTAACAGATTGGCAGTTCCGAGATGTCATGTACTGTACATATACATAAGAACACACTGATAAACTGAAGACAGTGTACACCTAGTAACTGCTCTGTAAACTGTTAGGCCTCAGTACAATAGCGGGATTGGACATCAGCACCTGAATGATCCACCTTCAGCTGGTCACATGAGCCGTGCTTCTTATATCGTCACACACTGATTACGTCATTTGAGCATGTCAATCAATATTGTTGTTTGACTGGTGGATGTGAAGAGACCGTGCCATTAACTGGAGTGAATTTGGCTGGAGAGAGTAGCAATGGGATCAATAATGTACATGCGCTTAAGCGGATTGTGCGCTCATCCGAAGTTATTGCCCGTTTACTTGACTTTATATAAATAGGGACCATGCGAGTCACGTGCAGCTAAGTGGAGCTTGCGCTTAATCAATTGTACTCCACATAGGGATTGACTATCTTTAGCAGAAACAATGAATTGGTGTCCTCAGATTAAACCATGACCTAAATGCTACTTTGGTCCACTAGAACAGGGTCCCCAACACCCGGTCCGCGGCCTACTACCGGGCCGCAGCCATCTGACAGCCGGGCCGTGAGAGAACTGCCGGCAACGGAGACTCACTCAGACTTTTCAGAATGCTTGACGGGCGGGGCTTTGCATCAGCGCAGAGAAAGGAGAGAGACTGAGGTGAGAGAGTATTACAACAAAGTTATTTTTATGGTCCCGACAGTTTCCCCATATGACGCGAGTCTATAAAAATCGCGTTACTACGAAGTACATTCAGCAGATGCTTTCATTACAACGAAGTGACCTTGAAATGCTTGAACGAATCATCCACAGAGCAGTTAGATCTGTGGTCACAGCTCAGTTGTGCACGTTTGCACAACGATCCCCAAAACAGAAACATTGTAAAAAAAAATCCCTTTCTTCGAACTTTCCTCGTACAATTTTTTTTTTGCTGTTTTTGTTTTCTGTGGTTTTCAGTGATACCTTTTGCTTATTGCTTGTCAACATTTGAAAAACATCCATTGGAATTTAACTCATTGTCACCCTCCTATAGAAATGGCAGACACGAAAGAAAGATAGCAGTGTTAATGTCTGTGATGTGCAATCTGTTGGAATGACAAATGCAAAGCATATGTCTTTGTTATATGCAAAAAAAAAAAAGAAAAATCTTGGGTTGCAAACGTATGCAAACTGCTTAATAACTTAATAATAATAGAAATGTTATGTAAATTGTGTATAAAACTGACCCCCTCCACCACCCCCCCCGTGTGGAAAAGTTTGCATCTAATAAAGTGGTCCTTGCTGTCAAGAAGGTTGGGGACCACTGCACTAGAATATCTTAAACACAGTGATGGCTGATACCCTCTTTGGTTATGAGTGAATCAAGAGTCAATAACCATCAAGTGGTTGATGATCTCAAAGTCAGTATTTTCGAAAGTATAGACACTAAAATGGCATAACCGCTATATCAGTGGACAGCACAATGGATAGCACTACTGATTTGCAGCTTCATACTCCTGGGTCCAAACCCTGACATTGCATCCTTCCTTCCAGCAGGTGTGCATATTAGGTGGAATGATAACTCTAATTTGGCTCCACATGAATGAGTGTTGATGTGTGCCAGTGTGCCTTCTGATAAACTGCCATCATGTGCAGGGTTGATTTCTGAAAGGCTTTAGCCTGAATTAGAGTCCAGGAGGTGAGTCAATATTTTATCAGACCACCGTTGTGAGACCTTCTCATTTTTCTTTTACACCAAACCTGTACTTCTTACAGTACCCCTGTGGCAGACTTTGTTTCCAGAATCTTCACTGATAAAGATTTTTAAATAACCATTTAAAATTAAATCTAGCCTGTTGTTATTCTTTCTTTTCTTCATTTTCCAGTTTTCACATGGTTTCCAATGATTAACTAACCAGCCCCCCCAGCCTAATGTATTAGCCTCATCTGCCAAAATATCTGCTCACATCAAAGATGCCCTGATGTGTTAAAAGTGCATTTCTGCAGGAAATATGGCCTACTGCTGCTAATTACGATGCTCTAGCAAGCAAGGCTGTTCGATGGAGGTGCAGTATTCTAATTATGTTCTTTTGGAAACAACTCCAGGCATCCTTTCATGTAAATGTAAAGATAATTTAGCAATATTGGCTGCCTGCAAACCCTTTGTGTGGCAGTGGCTCATCATAACACTTCAGCAAAGATTCCTTCCAGCAGAAAGCATTGGCCTATTTGCATACTATTTGACAAAGCAAATTTACCCTCATGCCCGCTGCAGTCCCACTAAGGAATTACACTAAGAGAGACATTTGCCCATGGAGAATCAGATTCCCTGTTGAGGATTAAGCTCTCTATTTTTCCATGTTGTAGTTCCTTGTGGATCCATTTTCCCCTGTTGTTTCACTAGATCATCCCCTCCATGCTCTGATTGAATGTATATTTTGTTTGGGATTATCCACTCATAATTACACAAAGTAGGTTAGCAAAGGGATTGCAGTTCTTAGTATGTATGTCTGCCTCAAGCAAGAAATATGAAAAAGCACAGGCTATGGAAAGAAAAAATCTGCATCATGCTGAGAGGGGCTACTAAAACTAGTTCCTGTTTAATGCCTCTGAAAATCCACCATTCTAATGCGTGATTCTTGGGGGTGTGGTCTTCTCTAGATATTCTATAAATATTAATGAGCGTGGTCATCCTTCTTTTGGACTGCAGCTACTTCTCAACCTGGCCATCATACAGTATCCTGGAGCACTTGTACTCCTTATTTCCTAACCTTTACAGTACCTGTATTATCACAGGATGAGTGACACTGACCATATTTGTTACAGGATGAGTACAAGTTCCACGTGGAATCAAATTCAGATAAGTACGTATGACTGATGCATGCACTGCCAACCACTCTCTAGTACTCCACATAGGTACTCACTATCTTTGGCATGAACAGTGGATTGGTGTGCTCAGATAAAACCCTTACTTAAATGCTACTTTGGTCCACTAGAATATCTTAAACATGTTATAAGCCACTTACCAGCCAACAATGTCTTAACTTGTACTGCACTTCTTCTTTGTCAGTTTACTATGCTTAGCCTGATCACCCTACAAGTCAGAGCAAAAGATAACCTCCCCTACGCCAGGTGCCCTAATATTTACAAAGACAAGGTACGGAACTTTAAAAGCAGTGTGATATTTATTAAAATACTAGCTGTGTAAGCCCGTGCTGTAAAAAGTCCGGGCTCCTAAAAATGATTGAAATCGTCAAAAAAAAAAAATTGAAATGCAGAGTCGGCGGTTTAGTTTTGCGGACATGCTCGCCCCCCTTGTCTAGAGAGTTTCTCTCTCCTTAGAGGTTTTGTTTTGCTGATGTGCTCGCCTTGCACATGTATTAGTGAATAAGTGAGTTTGTCTTTCAGCTTCATGCTGTAGCCTCGTACTTCTTTCTTCTTCTGACTCGTTAACTTCGGGCCGCCTTGCCGGCTCTTTCAGCTTCATGCTGTGGCCTCACACCTCTGGGCCGGACAGACAGACACACACACTTCCACGCGCAGAAGTTTATATATAAGATAGTAATAATATTTTTTAGAATTTTACAGTACAGAATGATTCTTCTCCGTTCCTTTTTCGTTTCTGAATTCATCTGCTATCAATACTGCTTCTTTAACCTGGGTACTACTTCCATCCTATTGAATAAGACACAATATGGGTTGGATGACAAACTGTAAAATGAACAGAATGCAATTCTATACATTAGTGTCAAGAAAAATACATTAAACGATACCTATGCCTCGGCTCAAAGACCACTTGGTTTAGGTCAATCAAATTTTGACTAGTGGATGAGATATGCCCGGAGTTCCTCAAGGCTCTGGATGTTGTAGGACTGTCTTGGTTGACACGCCTCTGCAACATCGCATGGACATCAGGGACAGTGCCTCTGGATTGGCAGACCGGGGTGGTGGTCCCCCTCTTTAAGAAGGGGGATCGGAGGGTGTGTTCCAACTACAGAGGGATCACACTCCTCAGCCTCCCTGGAAAAGTCTATTCGGGGGTCCTGGAGAGGAGGGTCCGTCGGATAGTCGAGCCTCGGATTCAGGAGGAACAGTGTGGTTTTCATCCTGGTCGTGGAACAGTGGACCAGCTCTATACCCTTAGCAGGGTCCTGGAGGGTGCATGGGAGTTTGCCCAACCAGTCTACATGTGTTTTGTGGACTTGGAAAAGGCATTCGACCGTGTCCCTCGGGGAATCCTGTGGGGGGGTACTCCGAGAGTATGGGGTACCGGCCCCCCTGATAAGGGCTGTTCGGTCCCTGTACGATCGGTGCCAGAGCCTGGTCCGCATTGCCGGCAGTAAGTCGAACCCGTTTCCAGTGAGAGTTGGACTCCGCCAGGGCTGCCCTTTGTCACCGATTCTGTTCATAACTTTTATGGACAGAATTTCTAGGCGCAGCCAAGGCGTTGAGGGGGTCCGGTTTGGTGGGCTCAGGATTGGGTCATTGCTTTTTGCAGATGATGTTGTCCTGTTTGCTTCATCAGGCCGTGATCTTCAGCTCTCTCTGGATCGGTTCGCAGCAGAGTGTGAAGCGGCTGGGATGAGAATCAGCACCTCCAAATCCGAGACCATGGTCCTCAGCCGGAAAAGGGTGGAGTGCCCTCTCAGGGTTGGTAGCGAGATCCTGCCCCAAGTGGAGGAGTTCAAGTATCTCGGGGTCTTGTTCACGAGTGAGGGAAGAATGGAGCGTGAGATCGACAGGCGGATCGGTGTGGCATCCGCAGTAATGCGGGCTCTGCATCGGTCTGTCGTGGTGAAAAAGGAGCTGAGCCGCAAGGCGAAGCTCTCAATTTACCAGTCGATCTATGTTCCTACCCTCACCTATGGTCATGAGCTATGGGTAGTGACCGAAAGAATGAGATCGCGAATACAAGCGGCTGAAATGAGTTTCCTCCGCAGGGTGTCTGGGCTTTCCCTTAAAAATAGGGTGAGAAGCTCAGTCATCCGGGAGGGGCTCAGAGTAGAGCCGCTGCTCCTCCGCATCGAGAGGAGTCAGATGAGGTGGCTCGGGCATCTAATCAGGATGCCTCCTGGACGCCTCCCTGGTGAGGTGTTCTGGGCACATCCAAGCGGTTGGAGGGCCCGGAGAAGACCCAGGACACACTGGAGGGACTATGTCTCCCGGCTGGCCTGAGAACACCTTGGGATTCCCCCGGAAGAGCTAGAAGAAGTGGCCGGGGAGAGGGAAGTCTGGGCATCTCTGCTCAAGCTGCTGCCCCCGCGACCCGACCTCGGATAAGCGGGAGACAATGGATGGATGGATGGAAATATTGACTTACAGTAGCTTATTTTGAATACTTTTGAGGCACTAGAGCTATATGTTTTATACTAGAACTGTATGAAACCTCAGTTCAGGGGTGGCAGCCACTACCTCTCACAGAATTAATGGCGATTAGGGATGAATCATCCCTGGATAGGAACTGAGTTTATTTCAGGTACACTCATGTACGCATTCACACTGTCTATTGGATATAGGTGTGGAAAAGATGTAAGCAGAGGAAGACTATACAGACATTAGGAGAACATGCTATCTCCACACAGCCTTTAATGTAAAGCTGTGAAGCAGCAGTGGTAATCAATGCCCATCCATACTGCCCATTATAGGATGTCAGATTTATTATCTTTGTGAGACAAATATGTGTGAATATTGTAATGTGATAGTTCTGATTTTTCTCATTCCTTTCTTGATCCCCTTTAATTTAGAATCTATACTAACAGTGTTGGGTACAGGAAGGTGCTGGTCCATCATATGGTATTCTTCCATTATTCTCTATTGGTGAATCCATGTATGTGCTCTGTGAAGAGCACTTTATGTAACTTTCTAATGAACTGTATTGAAAATGTTATACCAGAATTTGTTAATTTATTGAGGTAGACTACAGAACCACGAACTAGAGCCTACTTCTAAAAATGACAAATGCTACATAAAATGACAAATACTACATAAAAGAACCAATGCATGGTCATCGCCTTATTATTATTCACTGTTCTTTGAAATACAAAATAATATCAGTACAACACCAAAAGGCCCATGTTGCTCAGATAGATGTCTGTAGACGCTTTTATTTCAGAAAGAGTGATCTTGTTGAGATGAACTCCAGGAATTACTAATGTATCACAATATGTGCATCACCTTTAATTACGTTCCAGGAATGATACATATCTGCCCCCTCCTAAGACAAGCTCCAGCAATGACTAACACACCCAAAAATATGTATCCCCTTTAGATGGATGCTACAATGACTAATCAGCCATTAGTTGCCAGTTTCTGAGATGGCTTTCATTGTAAGGGCCAGTGTGTCATCCAGATTCTCAAATGGCTATTTATGTATAAGGAATTGTATGTCATGGATTGATCTTACATCTAGGTTTTTGAAGACATCATTAATGTCTAGTCAGAAGAATTTTGGCAGTTAATGAAAGATTTATATTTTTGAGAACAAAATTAAGGTGAGTTAGTGTTCCTAGATGTCTCTTCAGTCCTTACATTTAAAGAGCTAAACAATCCCATCAGTTGCTCTGGGCATTCTAATGTGTATTAGGGAACAATAAATGACCTAGGACTCTCCGCTGCCACTTTCACCTTTCAACTAATACCACTCTAGGATTTCACCATGTCCCTGCCCATTGACCTTATTGTTCCAAATGGCATACTCTGCTAGGGCCTTGTTTGGCCCTGGCCCTATTCTGCACTGTAGGGGATGTGATGCACACTTATAAATACCTGGGGTTCATCTGGACAACAGACTGGATTGAATGGACAATAAAGACCTGCCATGATGGTCTTTATTTTATGGGAAGACTCAGGTCCTGTAGCATGCTCCTGGGAATGTTATGCTAATCTGAATTCTACTAGTGTGCTGTTCTATGCTGTGGTTTGCTGGGGGAATAGCACCAGCTCAGAGAATACTAGATGTCTGAATAAACTGATCAGGAAAGCAAGCTGTAGTAGAGGCCAGACACTAGGCTAACTATATGCAGGTGCAGAAAAGAAGATGAAGATGAGATTAAGGACCATCAAAAGTAATGGTGCCCACCCTCTTCGTGACATCTCGACCTGGAGCACCATTAACCACCAACCTCCAAAAGGAGCTACCAAACTCCACTCTGGCCAGTTATAACAAACATATTGGTATGGAAACAATTTTTTTTTAAATTAATATATAGTGTGTATACTAGTGTGTGAGTCTTGCACTTATATAATAGTTTATACTTTACTTTTGTGATATTATATAGTGCATCTATCTATCTATCTATCTATCTATCTATCTATCTATCTATCTATCTATCTATCTATCTATCTATCTATCTATCTATCTATCTATCTATCTATCTATACTCACTGAAAGATTTCTTCTGTTCTTACATATATTGGGGTGAAAAATAGCACTTTTTACAATTTGTTAAATGAGACGTGTAATATTTAACTTAATTTGATAATTTAAAAATATAGGGTTATTTAGGTAAAATGCAATTTTCAAGTGAATAGAAGACATAAACACAGGAAATGTAAATGCAAGAAAAAGTTAAAGAATGTAATATGGCCAAGATGTTGTCACACACGTGCGAATGGGAGACAGCTAAAGGGTCTAAATGAGAGTAATTCCATGCCGGACCAGGAGGTGGTGGAGTTCACTAACTGTTTTTATCACTTCTCTGCCGACCAGTTACAGGAAATCCCGCCTGGACCTGATGATGTCACTTCCAGTTCCGGGTCCACTGATGATGTCACTTCTGGTTCTGGTCCCAGGGATGACGTCACTTCCTCCGCTCTCCTTTAAAGTCACCATCTTTGTGCCAACAAGGCAGTTCAGTTGTGGACTCAAACCTGTACAATTCTGTACCAAAAAATGATCCTTTGCAGCCAGGAACAATATACAGGTGGCTGCCCCAAACCTTTTTTTGTGTGGCTCTTTGTTGTACATATGATAATGTTTTAAATGTTTTTGCAGGGAAAAAGCACTCTGAAGACTGATAGGATGTGTGCAAACAAACTGATGATTAGGCTGGTGGGATGTATGAAAACACCAAAAAAGCATCTTCAAGCATCTACTTACGCAATGCCAGGGTTAATAGATTGTCTGAGCTTGAACCTTAAGTTAAAATAGTGTTCAAAGATTTGTAAGAGATTAAATAATAAATTTGAGACCTTTTTAGTTATGTCATTGCATTTAACTGTGTAGTAATGATCAAAGTGGTCTCATTGACAAGTAAGAAGACCGATGACAAATTATCATTTGTACAATTTCAGCTGATGCAGCGTTTAGGCTGTTTGCCAGGTCTTTTCCACATTTGGGGGTTTTGTATAAAAGAAAATAATTTAGGAGCACTTGATGACAGAGTGTTTGATCAGGGGAAGGTAGGAGGTATGTGAGGGATACAATGTTTTGGAGACATGAGACAGTACTGAAGACAAAAAGAAACATCATGCTGTAAGGGGATAAAAGGAACAGAATTTGATAAGCTTGCCACCTAAAAAATTAAAATCCTTCCCAAAAGATACAAATTTTAAGAGGAAAAAGACAATGGTTTGAACATTAAAGGAACATCTTAGCTGGATTTAGAAGAAAAGACTCTCAGGCTGCACAGACATCTCCAATGGTTTAACAAAAGACTGTGAACTCTACTACTGCTCAAGGCAGACCACACTGATGTGAAGGTTGCTCTATGGGTGTTAATTTAAATCACTCAGGTTGAATGTTTTCATCTACTTTAACGCTTAGTATTTGATATACCTGATTTCTCTGCAATTACAAAGATTTAGATTAAGTTTGTTATTATCTCACTGAAACTACTTTGTACTTTACTGACACTAGTAATCATTGAGGGGTTAGGGGATGTTTTGTATCTAACCCAGGTCTTGTTGGTAAATAGGGACACATTCATGATAGTTCTGTCAGTAGTGGAAAACTGGGAACGGACCATGAACTGTGGCCGCAGCAGTGTGCAGCCTGTCATTGCTAAGGTTTCAAGGAGTGAGTATTTCAGGTAGTATATGTAAAATAAAGTTAAAAAGCTAAGGTAAGGTATAGGTGCATTTCTTCATGTTCACAAAAAAAAAGGGGCCTAGGTTGCTAGTGTGATGACTTTCATGGACAGTTTTCACAATTAAACATTACACAACATGTTGTATCATTTTCCAATCTGCTTAATCCAGAACAGGGTCGCAGGGAGTGCTGGAGCCAATCCCAACTAGCACAGGGTGCAAGGCAGGAACAAATCATGGACAGGGTGGAGGTGCATTGCAGATTACACTACATCACTTTTCAAAAAAGTATTATAGGAGGGTCTCTGTACTGTATTGTTAAGCTTTTCCAAACCTACTAATTCCTCTTCCATGCCCTGAACAGTGTGGAGACTGGCCCGGACACAGACTGGTGGACACTGATGGTTCAAGCACCAGCACATGTTTATTATACATAATTGTTTACAAAGTGTGCACACACAACCCGGTGTCCCGGAACCAATCACCCGTCAAGTCCTGGCATCTCAAAATGCCTGTACTCTTCTGGTCCACCTCTACTCCTCTCCTCCGATCTATGTCCACTTCCACCCAACTCCAACCATTGAATGGAGGGAGGCAGCCCCTTTTATATTCACCCGGACGTGCTCCAGGTGCCTCCCAATGAGCTTCTGCACGGCACTCCCTGGTGTGGCGGAAGTGCCGGCTGTGCACCCGGAAGCACTCTGGGTGTCCCTGGTCTTTGTCCCCCCAACACTTTTGGGTGTGGCGGAAGTGCTGAGGGCCAGGGCTCTCCAGGCATCTGGGTGCCCCCTGGCGGTGACCACGGGCCCCTATAGGGTTGAGCTTCCATGCTCCTTTCCCGTGGTCCCCATAGCCACCAGGGCGGTCACCCCCTCGTGGTCCGTAGGAGGCGTAATCCCTCCTTCGGTCCTTCCGGGCGTCCCGGCTGGGTACCGCCCCCAGCCGCTCACCACAACAGGATTGAGTAATGGTCCCAAAACTCTTGAACCAATTGATAGCTCTTTTTATCCTCACCTCTGTTCTATTCATATTACTCTACCAGTGAAGTGTCGCTCTTCTTGTCTGCCAGATGACCTTTGTACAGGTGGTCTGTCCTTCTGAGGTCACTGGGCAGCTGCTTGTGGTATAGCGGGTCCACAGCTCTCTTAGCAAAGGCCAGTTGTCTTAAATAAATAATCAATAACAAATAAACAAATAATCGCTCGCGGCATTGCAAGGGGCGTGGTAGTGTGGCTGAAGCAGTTTCTGGAGGGATTCGTGCTGTGGGCATTTCTCACCTAAGTGCACAGGTGAGGTACGGTCCGCAGCATAATTGATCCCGGGAACTATTGATTGCCACAGCTGCCATGTCCAATATATATAGAGAAACCCGAGATGGTTAGGAAAGAGATAAGAGAAGGAAATTGTGGTTGCAGAAGAAGGCAGGAAGGGAGTGAGTGAGAGAGAGCAGGCTCGCAGCAGCTGAGCATACAGCCTGGGTGTTTGGCCGACACCCAGGGAAGTAGTAAATGTGGGCACTCCATAGAGATTACTGTTACAAAGGACGGGAGTGACTGGGAGACGAGTGACTCTCCGCGTGAGGCAGCGGAAGGCAGCGGGAGTCGGGACTTGGTACGTGGTGTCCCCAATGTGAGTGCGTTGGTCGTTGTGGAATCCTAAGTCACTGTCAGGGAGCCGACCGGAGCCAAGGATCAGAAAGGCGACTGACAGTAGTAGTGACAGCAGAAACACTTTGAGAAGGTCAGCTTGAGAAGGTCAGCTGCAGAGAGAGCATCTCACCTGCTACAGGGCCCTAATGGGAGAAGCAGGTGAGACGCTAGTTTAGAAGACGCACCAGGCATTGTCTTTTGTTTTTAAAAGACTGCTTCCTGAAAAACGTTTTAACCTCGTTTTAAAGGATTGTTTTTTTTGCATTGTTTTTAACTTCTACATTTCTTTTATGGATTATTTATTTATTGAAACTTTGAAAAGCACTGCACTATTTATTTGAACACTTGTTTTGATTGTTTGTTTTAAATAAAAGCACTTTGCACTTTTGAACCATCCCCTTGCTCCATTGTTATTGCCTCACTGTCTAGCTCATCGGTGACATTACCGACGGTGTTGGGTTCAATTGCTCCCTAACAGCAGATGGGAGCATGGAGCTGAACCCGCATCATCACACTGCTTGATCAGCACCTCCTTCAAAGAGTATCTTGGTACCACGTGGCTCTTTGCACTTTCCACCAGGTCCTTCCATAAAAATGGTCAGGAGCTCAGGAAACTGAAGCACCTGCAGGCTTGAGTGCTGCCAAGTATTAGTCTCCAGTCTCAATTGCAGAGCTGAATCACCTAAGGCAGTGACTTGTCCACTGTCCAAGGCCAGCACTGCGTGACAATATGTGTATATTACACATAATATCAACATCTGTGTCACTGTGCCGCAGAGCCTTTACTCGTGTGATGTGTTAATTATATGAACAGAATCAGAGACTGGAATAATTGATGGCTGATTAGGTGGCTGAGTGTACAAGAAGTGAATGAGACATAATTCACCCCTTTAATGTGCCCTTAAGCTATAATTTTGTATTTTTTACAGGATTGATTTGAAATCAGTGTAGCAGACAGCAGCAAGCTTATATATCTCACAGCCGATTCTCTTGAAGTAACAGGGTGTATCAAGAGTCAATAAAAGCAGTGATGGTGACAACGGCAGTACCAGCAGTAAAGACGAGCGAGAGGTGGGCCGAGTGCCACTCCGGATATGCTAGGTGAGCAGAACAAGCCATTTCATTCGGTAAATGAGATTTCTTTCATTTTACTTTCTTTCTCTTGAGTGCTAAGAACATCTTATTGGATTCCTAACTTCATTTCACAAAGTTCAGATCTCTCTGTAATTCGAAATCAATGTGAGATTAGGCTATATAATAAGATAGAACAAAGAAACTAATACAACATGCATTTCGTGTTAATTCAAAAAAACAAAATAACCAAAGTCCCAGTTTTGTTTGGCTTTTTTTTTGAGTGGATACATTTGGGTTTTTATTTACTGTTCGTTATTGGATTCTCAGCAAGGGAAAATTCAATTTGGAAAACTGGTAGCCTCTACAACAAAAATATGATTGAACTGGCAATCAAAGCCCTCACTGAAAGAAAGAAAACTCTATTAAGTCCTATGGGGGACAAAGGAAATAGATTAGACTTGTACTCGGCTGATTCTATTTTATGATAGACTATCACCCTACAACCCTTTTGGATACGTAAAATCTGATTTGTATTACACGTCTGCATCTGATTTTGTCTCTAGCCACCCTAGCATTAATAGCACAAAAGCCTCCAAGAAGGGCAGAGCTGGCACTTCTGCTTTCAGATCTAATGCTGTGTTTTTTTGTACCTTTGTGTGTTTCTTTCTATGTCAAGTCAGCTTCTGCTACAATGTCATTCATACTGGGTCTGCTTGTTTCTGTCCCTGTGAGGTATAGGTGGTATGATCAGAGTTATTATAAAGCTTGCTTTGTAGTTCTCTAAGCCTAGCAAACTCAGCACCCTGTTGCAGCTCTGCTAGTTATCAAACATTAGCAGCAATCAAGTCAGCATTCTGGCATATTGGTGGCATCTCTTCATAAATATCTTTAAAAGGCAGTATCGTCTTTCTGAGATGGCAAGGGGTAGTGCAGGGCAGTGCAATTTATAGCATCTTTTAGGACCTAAGTGATGTATCTATTTTGGAACTTATGCTCTTCTATGTATGGATAGTGGTCTCCAGTGCCACTGGGGCTCCAAGGTAGTCACTTAATTAGTTTATGTCATTAAACTGTCCTGCCCAGCCTTAACAGAAGAGACAACCACACTGGCATCAAGACAGATCCTTTGTATGCTACTGTACAGCAGGTGTATAGAAAATGGTATACTCTATACATGTACCTCAGAAAGGTAATTAAGCAATGGCATCAGTAGAAGTGGAAGAAAGCTGTGATCTGGGTGGAAGTGCCATGCTCCTCAAGCACTTTAGAAGTAGACAGTGCCACTGGTCATAATGATTCCTAACACTCTAAGAACTTGGTAAATTAAAGCCAGGCTGCCCATTCAATTTCCGGTAGCCAGTATTCTCCCACCGATTCATTAGAGGACATATAGTTTCAACTGAGAACTATATTGGACCATGCTGCTATACAAGATAATGAGCAGCAAACACTCCCTTGGAATTATGTCCTTTAAAAGTTACAGAAGACTCAAGTGTGACACCATCAGCCACTAGAGGGCATCTTAACTTAGTGAAGTCATAATTGACCCCAGAAGAGAGACTTTAGCTTGAGAGGAAGTCATTCTGGACCGGGGTTTAACACTAGAATTCCTGACGCCTACGAAAAAACTGACCCACCTTAAATCCCTTCACACCTCTCCTTCAGTGTCTTTTGTTTTGTAAATGCGTCGAGCAGCTGAAGCAGCAAGCAGACTGCGGTCCCATCCCCCACTTTTACGGAGCACAGCTCGTGGGCAAAAAGAATGAAATGCATGTATTCCAAATAATGATATACTGTATTATTTACCCTATACAACTCCAGGCAGCTCACACATAGATAAGGAGCCTTGGCTTGAGCTGGGAGAACTTTTCTGCCTGAGCTGAGCTCCATCAAGGTGGGGGGATGGGACAGCAGACTGCTTGCTGCTTGTGCTGATTGACACAATTACAAAACAAAAGACACTAATGGAGAGATGTGAAGGGATTTAAGGTGGGCCGAGATTACAAGTTTTTTCGTAGGCTTCAGGAATTCTAGTGTTAAAGCTTCCTCACAGCCAGGAGCTGTAACTCTGGAGTAAGTAGACTTTGTTGTGAAGGTTTGGCTGTTGGGAGAAAGAGATGCCAGGATTAAGAGAGGGGAAACAGCCACAAAGAAAAAGAGACAGAAGGTTAATGAGAAGGGAGGTACTCTTTGCCCTGTAGTGGCAAGCAAATGCAGAAACCGCCATACCCAAAACACAAGGCACAAAAGACATGAAGGCACTGCCCAAAGTGCATGTTTTGCTTGTACAGTACTTTTGTGGTTTCCCTGTGTTCTTCCCTCTCTTGTGAGATTTTTGCCAATAGGTCCTTTTCATAAAATGCAGAAGTGTACTGAAGAGCAAGCCTACTATGGTAGAAATCAATATCTTAATTAAAGAAAGAAACTTATCCTCTAATAAGACAAGTCTGATAAAACCTTTTTTGAGTCAGTAATCAGAATGGAGAAAAGGTTGTCCATCTGCGTCATATCACCTGCAGCACCAAGCTTTCTTTGCAGCAGTCTGTTACAGAATGATGAGAATGGTTAAATATTAAAGGTGTATATCTATTTTATAAGCAACTGAATTTACATAACAGTGTTAATCAATGCCTACATTTACTCTGGTTGGTTCGTTGGTTTACACCCAAATGACTTATATAAATTAAGTCTATTATATTATATTTTGGTTCTTCTTATACCTTTTGAGTTGAGCCACCATCCTTGCAGTTTCTGTGTATATAACAACTGTCCAATCTGGTTGTTCACAGGACATCTGCTGACTTCTTAGTCATCTCTTTAGTCATCTTTCAGTACATTTTATGTCTTGTTGTTCACCTGACCTTTATCTGGGTTCCTGATGGCCTGAACATGTTTCTGGCAGGTTTAAGATGACTGCTATGTTAGACATTATTCTTCCACACTATTTCCATTAGCCAGCCTTTCTTTCACTTTGAAAAAAAATATTTAGAGATATAAGAATTGAATTGAATTGAACTGAATTGTTGCAAAGAACTCCACAGTGAGAGCATTAGAAATGGACAAAAACTAGAAACTTGTTATGGTAGAGTTCTTCCATGATTACCAAGGTAGGTTTGTAAAATGTCTTTTACCAGTATGATAATAACTGTTTCAGTTAACCAGTTTCTGTATATTTAAAGGAATACTCAACCCAAAAATCACATGTTTTATCTGTTACTTACCCCATGTTGCTTCTTTTGAACATCAATTAAAAAAAAGAATAATCTCATATTTCACAGACAACATGATACAATGGATGTCAATGGGGGCCAAAGCTGAACAACAGCAAAACTATACAAAAAATAAATCTAATTATTCATGTCACATAATCCATATCAGGGGTTCTCAAACCCAGTCCTGGGGACTCACTGTGGCTGCAGGTTTTTGTTCCAACCTGCTCCTGGGCTAATTAAGTGAACTGTTATTTCCCAGATTCTGTGTTTTGGGAACAATATAGAAATTAAAAAGCAACGTTTAGTCATTTTTTTTTAATTAAAATGTACCAAGCAGCTACAGTATACTGTATATGGGAAGCAGTTTTTCTTTTTAACAATAATTTCATCTTGATTTTCATTCGACTTTTCTAATTGTTTAATTAATCCATTATTTACTAATTAGTGGGTCTGTTGCTAAAGTAGTTGCGACCTTTCATGATTCAGTGTTGTTTGCCTGGGTGTCTGCTCTGCTTGTTTTTAAATATCATTAATAACTTAAAATGAATAGAGCAATCTGCACAGAGAAAGGGGAAAATATAACGAAAACAACAAAAGAGAAATACTTTTAAATGTCTTATAAATGTAAAAATTGTGCAGCTGTGCTTTTCTGAATGTAGAATAAAAGAAGAGAAAAAAAAATACCAGCTAATTAAATGAGATCAGTGTTATTGGGTGTTGTCACTGATTATGAATGTGGTTGAAACAAAAACCTGAAGCCACAGTGGGCCCCCAGGACCAAGTTTGAGAACCTCTGATCCATATCATCCACATGTCAGGTACCCAGTTCTACACTATCAATATCCCAAACCCATGTATTTTGGCTAAGATACTGTTAAATAACCCACTTAAAATCTTCTTGTCTGCGGTGGGTTGGCACCCTGCCCGGGATTGGTTCCTGCCTTGTGCCCTGTGTTGGCTGGGATTGGCTCCAGCAGACCCCCGTGACCCTGTGTTCGGATTCAGCGGGTTGGAAAATGGATGGATGGATGGATGGAATCTTCTTGTGCACTAAAGAAAAGAGCATTCAGACTGGGTTGAGCTTTTGAATTAAAGATCCTCCTTTTCCCTAATTCATTTGTCATTAAGACACAGTGCTGTATTTGTAGATTTTTCAGTTTCACAGTTTATGAAGCTGCACTGGTGAATTGACCTTGTTGAAGCAATACAAATATTATTTAAATATGGCACATAATGCTGGTTACTTTTAAATCTTTACTTGTACTCCTTCTCAGGCCATCCTCTACAATGCTGATATGACATGAAGTGCCATGTTTGCCAATGAATAACCTATTGCTGGGCAGAGCTCCTGACCAAAAAATGAGGATGGGGGAGGGTCTTCAAGTCAAATTCTAATAATATTTTAGAAAAAGACAAGTCTGAGAAAAAGAAAGTACTGAAATCTTAGTAGCTAATAAAAATGGAAATAGTGAGGGTAAGAGTCATTTGCTAGTTATCTAAGTTATATTAAATGTTTGCCCATATATTAGTGCATAGTCTATTGGAGGTTCTTATAACCCCCACAAGTTGAATTGAATTGGTATATTCTAACTATTTCTTGTCTCTCTTACTATAGATTAGTCTCAGTTAGTGACCTGCCTTGCCGAGAGTAAGGCATGGAGGCCACATGGTTTTAAACTGGGCCTTAACGTGTCAACTAGTATGAAAGTTAACATGCTCTATTGCACATATAGTGCCGTACGTTTAGAGCGTAATGAAGGCAAAGTAAAGCATCTTTAAGTGCAGAAACGACTGAAGTTTGACAAGAAAAGCTACGTTTAGAGAAGAGACATTTATTCCAAATTTTTTTTGCCTCTACATGTGTAACAACTTTTTTTCTTTATTCTTGTGTGGACTGTTTGCTTTGAATTTTCACTAAATGTTTTAAAACAAACTTTTGGACTGAGAGATTTCTTTCGGCATGCGTTTGACCCATGCTTGATCCTGCCTTACTTACCAGCAGCTACAGTGAGGGTATTAGAAATAAAGCTGGCCTCTTAGCACTAAAATTCAAGGTGGAAGTAAAGAATTTAGGTATTATCTTGGATTCTGAGTAACACTTCAAATCACATATTAACCGCATTCTTAAGTCAGCATTTTTCCATTTAAGGAATATTGCAAAAGTTAGACCTCGAATAACACTGCAAGATGCTGAGAAATTAATTCACACTTTTGTTTTTAGTCGATTAGATTACTGTAATACACTCCTAACTGATCTACCTAAGAAAGACATCAGCCAGTTGCAGTTAATAAAGAATGTAGCAGCAAGAATCTTACGTATAAAAAGAAAATCTGAGTACATCTCTCCAATCTTAGCATTGTTACATTGGTTACTGGTGTTCTTTAAAACTGATTTTAAAATACTACTAATTGTGGCACGGTGGCTCAGCAAAACACCAGTCTTTAAGTGTGTCAACCACGGAAGCATGGTGAGTCTCTAATGGGGATTGTTTAAAGGATACACCTGGGTAATAGTGGAGGAGTGGAATAGCTATTCCATTTCTCTCCATTCTAGAATAGAGGGACCCCAGTAGAAGGTGTAGAAAAGAATATTATTAAAGTTGATGATTTGCATATATACAAAGAGAGTCATAAGCATATATGAAAACAAGTATTATATCCTAATGCACGCTAATATAGTAATGGCTAAACTATACAAAACGATAACCTGCATATTTTATTATTTTCTTCTTTGCAGCTGTAAACCACCAATATCTTGCTGCTAAGCTTAAAAACTTTAGTCACTTTAGTCATACTGTGAATTTTGGGAAGGCTAAACAGACAATTGTTTAAAGAAATGCATTTACTGAAGCCTTAACCATGAGAGAAAAACTTGCAGCGGCTGGGCCTCTGCCTCCCTGTCTGCCTGCCGGGACAGGTGATGACAAGTCAAGGAAAATGTAGTTTATAAGAAACAGCTTTATTGTTTTAGGGGTGCAGCTGTCCAAACCTCTAGCCCAGTATCTTATGTGTGGGTTTGCCTGATTCTGACTTACTGGTGGGAATCGATTGATAAATTGGTTTCGGACACCTGAAGTAATGATGGTCAAGTGATGGACATGAGGTAATGGTGCATTTGAATATTAGGTAATGATAGGAAGAGCCAAGAGGAGGAGAGTATTTTGCATAAGCGATAAGAATTGAGCTAATTGCTCATTTCACTTGATTTGGGTAAGGGGATGCATCACACAATAAAGCTTGATTCTGCTGCCTTCCTGAGACTCCATGTGCCATCTTTGAGCAACGTGTTTCTACCACAGCAAAGGCTAGTGTCATTCCAGCACCTCTGCCTCCACCGCTTCCGGGCAGAAAGGATAAAGTCCAGCTTATCAAAAGGGTCATTGTCATTTGGCCAGCAGATCTCACAGAGGGCAGACAATACTCCTGCAGCTGTGGTTTTTTAGCTATTGCAACTTCCACACGCAGAAGTTTATATATAAGATAGTAATAATATTTTTTAGAATTTTACAGTACAGAATGATTCTTCTCCGTTCCTTTTTCGTTTCTGAATTCATCTGCTATCAATACTGCTTCTTTAACCTGGGTACTACTTCCATCCTATTGAATAAGACACAATATGGGTTGGATGACAAACTGTAAAATGAACAGAATTCAATTCTATACATTAGTGTCAAGAAAAATACATTAAACGATACCTATGGCTCGGCTCAAAGACCACTTGGTTTAGGTCAATCAAATATTGACTTACAGTAGCTTATTTTGAATACTTTTGAGGCACTAGAGCTATATGTTTTATACTAGAACTGTATGAAAGCTCAGTTCAGGGGTGGCAGCCACTACCTATCACAGAATTAATGGCGATAAGGGATGAATCAGCCCTGGATAGGAACCGAGTTTATTGCAGGTACACTCATGTACGCATTCACACTGTCTATTGGATATAGGTGTGGAAAAGATGTAAGCAGAAGAAGACTATACAGACATTGGGAGAACATGCTATCTCCACACAGCCTATGATGTAAAGCTGAGAAGCAGCAGTGGTAATCAATGCACAACCATACTGCCCATTATAGGATGCCAGATTTATTATCTTTGTGAGACAAATATGTATGAATATTGTAATGTGATATTTCTGATTTTTCCATGTATCCACCACTCAATCCTTTCTTGATCCCCTTTAATTCAGAATCTATACAAACAGTGTTGGGTACAGGAAGGTGCTGGTCCATCATATGGTATTCTTCCATTATTCTCTATTGGTGAATCCATGTATGTACTCTGTGAAGAGCACTTTATGTAACTTTCTAATGATAGATAGATAGATAGATAGATAGATAGATAGATAGATAGATAGATAGATAGATAGATAGATAGATAGATAGATAGATAGAACGAACGAACGAACGAACGAACGAACGAACGAACGAACGAACGAACGAACGAACTTTATTTGTGTCTGGGGGAAATTTGGGTTTTACAAAAGCTCTTTAAATAAATAAACAAACACATTAATAGTTAGATAATGATATACTGTAGATATACACACACACTATGGTCTGGAAACACACCAGAATGACTAGAAAGCTTGAAAATTAAAAAGAAAGAAAACTTCTGCCTTGTCAGTCCCAGTTAAGCATTATGCAGGTGTACCGCCACTGATGTAAAGGAGGCCCTGTAGCATTTCTTGACACACGTCTGCTGAATAATTCATTGGCTGAAAGTGTTAGTGTGTCAGAGAGCAGATATTCAGCATTGTTCATAATGACACTGAGTTTTGGTTTAATTCTCTCCTTCACTACTACCTCCAGAGGGTCCAGAGTGTGTCCTTTAACTGAGTCTGTCCTTTTAATTAGCTTGTTGATTCAGTGTGCCTCTCTTCAAGTGATGTTACCAGCCCAGCACACCACAGTGGCCATCACAGAGTTATAGAAGATGTGAAGGGTGTCACTTTGCACATTAAAGGAGCACAATCTCCTTAGGAAAAAAGCCTGCTCTGCCCACTTTTATAAACATCCTCTTTGTTCTGAGACCCGTCTAACCTGTCATTAATTTTGACCCCCAAGTACTTATAGCACTGCACCATTTCCACATCCACTCCCTGAATAGTGATTGGACAAAGAGGCTCTTTGGTGCAGCTAAACTCAATAACTAGTTCACTTGGTTTTGCTGTGGGAAAATTCACATACTCCAGCAGCAGTATATTGATAAAAAACAATATTAAATTAAAGAGTGATAAAAATGCAGCTATAACAGACAGTAACTTAGTATAATGTTAACGTTTACCCAACGAGTGGAATTGAAGAGTCGCATAGTGTGGGGGAGGAACGATCTCCTTAGTCTGTCAGTGGAGCAGGAAAGTGACAGCAGTCTGTTGCTGAAGCTGCTCCTCTGTCTGGAGATGATACTGTTCAGTGGATGCAGTGGATTCTCCATAATTGACAGGAGCCTGCTCAGTGCCCGTCGCTCTGCCACAGATGTCAAACTGTCCAGCTCCGTGCCTACAATAGAGCCTGCCTTCCTTACCAGTATGTCCAGGCGTGAGGCGTCTCTCTTCTTTATGCTGCCTCCCCAACACACCACCGCGTAGAAGAGGGCGCTCACCACAACCGTCTGATAGAATATCTGCAGCATCTTATTGATTAGACGCTAGCCTTCTAAGGAAGTTAGTCGGCTCTGTCCTCTCTTTCACAGAGCATCAGTATTGGCAGTCCAGTCCAATTTATCATCCAGCTGCACTCCCAGGTATTTATAGGTCTGCACCCTCTGCACACAGTCACCTCTGATGATCACGGGGTCCATGAGTGGCCTGGTCCTCCTGAAATCCACCACCAGCACCTTGGTTTTGCTGGTGTTCAAGGTGGTTTGAGTAGCACTATTTAACAAAGTCCTTGGTTAGGTTCTTATACTCCTCCTCCTGCCCATTCCTGATGCACCCCACAATAGCAGTGTCGTCAGCGAACTTTTGCACGTGGCAGGACTTTGAGTTGTATTGGAAGTCCGATGTATATAGGCTGAACAGGACCAGAGAAAGTACAGTCCCCTGCAGCGCTCCTGTGTTGCTGACCACAATGTCATACCTGCAGTTCCCAAGATGCACATACTGAGGTCTGTCTGTAAGATAGTCCACGATCCATGCCACCAGGTATGAATCTACTCCCATCTCTGTCAGCTTGTCCCTAAGGAGCAGAGGTTGGATGGTGTTGAAGGCGCTAGAGAAGTCCAGAAATATAATTCTTACAGCACCACTGCCTCTGTCCAAGTGGGAGAGGGATCGGTGTAGCATATAGATGATGGCGTCCTCTGCTCCCACCTTCTCCTGGTATGCGAACTGCAGAGGGTCGAGGGCATGGCAGGCCTGTGGCCTCAGGTGGTGAAGCAGCAGCCGCTCCATGGTCTTCATCACATGTGACGTCAGAGCAACAGACCGGAAGTCATTCAGCTCACTAGGACGTTGATACCTTTGGGACTGGAGTGATGCAAGATGTTTTCCAAAGCCTGGGGACTCTCCCCTGTTCCAGGCTCAGGTTGAAGATGCGCTGTAGAGCACTCCCCAGCTCCAATGCACAGGCCTTCAGAAGTTGTGGCGCTACTCCATCTGGACCCACTGCTTTGCTTTGCAGGCACGAAGTCTCCTCAGCTCTCTGCTTACCTGGGCTGCTGTAATTGTGGTTTGGTATCAGCAGAAGGATGGATGGAGGGTGCAGTACTCCGAGGTGAGAGTGAGTTAGGGTGGTCAAACCTGTTAAAGAAGTTGTTCATCTGGTTTGCTCTCTCCACGTCTCTCTCGATGGTGGCACCCCGCTTCGATCTGCAGCCAGTGATGATCTTCATCCTATCCCACACTTCCTTCATGTTGTTATTCTGTAACTTCTGCTCCAGCTTTCTCCTGTACTGCTCCTTCACCGCCCTGAGCTGGACTCGGAGTTCCTTCTGCACGTGCTTGAGCTCATGCTGAGCACTGCCTTTAAAAGCCCTTTTCTTCTGGTTCAAAAGGCCTTTGATGTCACTTGTAATCCATGGCTTGTTGTTAGCATAGCAGCATACTGTTCTTACTGGAACTACAATGTCCATACAGAAGTTGATGTAGTCAGTAATGCAGTCAACAACCTCCTCAATGTTCTCACTATATGATCCCTGCAGGATATCCAAGTCCGTAGTTCCAAAGCAGTCTCTCAGAGCCTGCTCTGCCTCAGGGGACCACTTCCTGAATGAACGTGTGATTGTAGGTCACTCACTCTTGGTTTGTAGTCAGGCTGATGCAGAACCAGGTTATGATCTGCTTTCACAAGTGCAGGCAGCGGGGTGGTGCTTTATGCAGTTTATTCACCTTCTACTCAATGGCTTGGCATCGCCACTCTTTTTTGATGGACTGGTCCTTCCTTTGCAAGTGGCACAACGACTCTCATCATGAAGGAAAAAATGGCTAGTGGTTATTTCCATGCTAAAAAGGAAAAAAGGTTACTGACACAACATTTCAAAGGTATAGTCTTCATCAGGTGTGTAGCTGAAAATGAAAGAGCAGGTAACAAATATACAAGGGGAAGACGGGAACAAAGCCAGGGCAAATGAAAGAAGCAAAAGTGAGAGGGTTAGTTGATAAATGGGGTTAGTGTAAAAAAAAGGTGAAATATTATTTCCATGCTGAAGGGGAAAGAAGGTTAAAGACACGTTTTGGCTGTACAGTCTTGATCACATTTGCAACTGAAAAGCAATGAACAAGAAACATAAATGAAAGGAGAAAAAATGAGAATAGATGTGAAAAAACTGCCATAAGAGATGATCTATCTTAGATTAGATTAGATTAGATTAGATACACTTTACTAATCCCATAAGGAAATTCACGTGCATATAGCAGCAGAATCAAAAAACAAGAGTACAGACTCACAGGACTGATAATACATCTAATCAATCATTCAATCAATAAACAAATAAACGTAACAAACACATTTCAGTAGAAGCATTGAATTACTTGATAGCAATGAGCAAAAAAGACCCCCCAGAAGCACTTCATAGCACACAGTTGTGGAATGAGCCTGTGGCTAAAATAGCTCCTCCTTCATGGGATGGAGGGGTTTTGCATGATGGTATTCAATTTTGCCAGCATCATCTTTTCCATAACAACTTCCAGTGTGTCCTGGGTTGGCCTTCTGATGGAGCAGGCTTTCTTGACAAGTTTGTGAAGGCTTTGTGCTTCTTTTGTGCTCAGGTTCATTCCCCAGAAAACTGCAGTGAAGAACAACACACTGGGTATGGCTACTATGGACTGGTAGAACATATCATGCAGCTTGCTGCACACATCAAAAGACCTGAGTCTCTGTAGCAAGTCTAGTCTGCTCTGACCCTTCTTGTACAGTACCACTGTGTTGTCAGATCAGTCTTTATTTGTTCTTATGCGAACCCACCAAGTATTTGCAGCTTTGCACCACTTCCACATCCTCCTCCTGAAAGGTGACTGATCTCAGAGGCTGCTTGGCACGTCGGTCCACCACCAGCTCTTTTTTCTTGCTGTTGCTGAGTTGCAGGTTCTTGTCCCTGGGCCACAAGACAAGTCTCCTGTACTCTGACTCTTTCAAAAGTTAGTCAGTCATTCCAGCATGAAGAAACATGTGATCCCATGTGAGAATGAGCTTAGCATTTTCTTTGAAAAATATCTTTAAAACACTGAACGAACGGAAAAATAGAGAACATTGTGGCAGTGATCAGGGATGTGAAGTCTTTGTAAGGTCTTTGGTTTTAATGGCTCTGACGTGCTCCCTGTAATGGTCTACTAGCCAGCTCTCTGCTTCAGCTTTGTAGATGGTTGGACACTCCCTATAAGAAATGCAGTAAATAAGATTTTTAGACAGCCAAGAGAAGGCCATTGTTTAATGTTGAATTTACCCGAGGAACCAGATACAAGGGTATTACTAGTGACATATTTTCAAATGATAGAATGGTTTCTGTTACAGCTCAAAGTGCCTGGTGAGGAATATGGGCATTCTCTGTGAAGTGGGCTATGGACAAAAAGTTTATGTACATCAGGTGGCTGGTAAAAGGAAATCAAGGGTTAGGTTTAGGAAAACAGGGTCCTGTGGAAGGATCAGACTGCAAAATTGGGAAGTGTTAGATGAAATGGGGAGCACATTTAAAATCAAAGACCTTACAAAGCCTGTTGTAGAACAATTTGCATCCCTGGATCATAGCCACACTGGTCCCTTTGCCTGTGTTTCTTCACATATCTTCAAAAATACATTGCAAAGAACAAGAGAAGAAACTAAGCTCATTCTTAGCCTGGGATGACATATTCCTCCAGGTGTTAATGACCGAATAACTTTTTAATCATCTCTAATGGCAGCTTTTTCACACCTATTCTCATCTTTGTTCCTTTATATGTTACCTTCAGTTTCCTTTTCAGTTGCACACCTGAAGACGGCTATATAGTCAAAACATTATGTCTTTAACCATCTTCACTTTTCAGCATATTTAAAAAAAAAATAACGTAGAAACGTAGGTTGTCTCTTTTGATGGTTTTGGTCCATTTTTTTGCCCTGTTTCATTAGTGAGAAGGCCATGGAAACTAAGGTAAGGATATTGTTGTTTAAAATTTGACACATGGTAACATTACAGGGCTGCTTCTTTCACATTTCTCTACCACAGAGATCATTCTGGTCTCAGACGCTGAGACTGTTGTCTCTGAGGTTTTGCACAACCGATAGAGGGTTTACCCTTCGGCCTCTCTTCCCCTAAGAAAAAATACAGAAGTTAGTAAAGAACCTATAAAGACACCACTTTTGGTATCCTTGTGTTTATTAATTGTTGTCTAGTGTGGAAGGCTGTCAAGTGGGGTGCCAAGTCTACAATACCAGTCCGTGTTCAGGTGGAGCAGCACTGTCATTATCAGGATGACAATAACGATCAGAATAAATGAGTGCATTGCCCGATGCATTCAGTGTGTAGGAGAAATGATCGAACACGAGACTCAAAAAAGAGTTGCGGAATTGTCCCCTTATAATGTCCGGGGATCTTGCACAAAAATAAGCAAAAAAAAAAAAAAGATCAAAATCATAACATTTGATGACAAACAGAAGCTGAATGTGAGTTTCTTTTATAGAAAATGGCAACCAGAAGGAAGTAATAGTGGAAATTATGTCATAACTGGAAGACGGAAGTGACGGTATCAGGAGGTGAATGGAAGTGATGTCATCAGAAGGCAACCAGAAGTGGTGTCATCAGAAGTGATGTCATCGGAAGTGACATCATCAGGTAGGGCCAGAAGTGACATCATCAGAAGGCAACCAGTAGTGACGTCATGAAATGGAATGTGAGCCATTTTGGGAATCAGGAACTATTGAAGGTGAGTGAATTATTTTATTACTTTTCTTTGGCAACTCTGGTGAAAGAAGGATATTACCTCCTTGTCTCACGATTGTTCACTCACCTCAGGACTTGTTGGTTGCCTCCTAAGTGCAAATATTACTTCTGAATTGCGGTATCACTGAAAAATCAAGTTAATAACTGGTAAATTCCAGCTTGGTGTGATTTGTAATTAGATAAGTGATTGCAGAAGTGGATGGGCAGTCTATGCCTTAGTCAATATTCATATACAAGAGCATCATATATTACTTGGCATAAAAAGTCAGTATTGGTTGAAAGTATCTGCTAAATAAATAAAAATATGTACATTTAAATGTCAGACCATATATATTGCAGTGAGCTCAGTAATATTCAAGGTTGAGTGGAGAGTGAATACCCTTGAACAGCACTCTCGTACATCTGTCAACATCCTTGAACATCACTATTATTTATCAGTCCATCCATTTTACCACGAGCTTAATCAAAGTCAGGGTTAAGTAAATATCCTTAAGCAATATTGTCATAAACCAGTTGATGTTCTAATCAGTCAATGCCCTTGAGCAGCATTATCATTTATCAGTCAATATTCATTAACAACAATATTATTTATCAGTCAGAATTCTTAGCAGAGCACTTTAATTTATCAGCTAATTTCCTAGAACAGCAGTATCATCTATCAGCCATACCACAGTAGTGTCATCTCTGAGAGAGAATTCTTCAATGGCAAAATCAGCTATCACCCAGCGCCACTGACTGAACCACATTCAGGCATAGCAGTGCCCATCACAGTCAACATTAGAATCGCACAAATCTGACAGGACAGCATGGTGGCCCAGAGGTTAGCACAGATTCAGCATCCCGGGTTTGGACGAGGTGCCAGGTAATTATCTCTGTGGAGTCTGCATGTTTCCTCACTTTCTGCAGGGGTTTTCCTCTCACATCCCACAGATTTATATAGGTTAGGTTAAGGAGCAACTCTCAACTGGCCCCAGTGTGGCTGTGTGTGCCCTCTGATAGACCGACACTTTGTGTAATGTGAGGACTGGCTATTGCACCTCTTATCCATAAATTGGATTAAGCATATTTGAGAATGCATGTGACAGATTCTACCATGCTAGAACAAACAGTAAAATTTGTGAATGTCCCCTTGGGATTAATAAAGCATCTATCTATCTATCTATCTATCTATCTATCTATCTATCTATCTATCTATCTATCTATCTATCTATCTATCTATCTATCTATCTATCTATCTATCTATCTATCTATCTATCTATCTATCTGAAAGGCCAGAGGTTTGGACAAGGAGCCGAAGAAGAGAGTGAAAAATGAAAGAGCTGGAGTCAAAAGCTAGAAGATCAAACCCATTGTTAAAATCTGAGAATCTTTGTTAGAAATAACCACAAAAAAATCCTGTCTCTTTAAATAGATTTTGATTGCCAGCTATTACATGTATTAATATTCAGGAACCAAAAAACTTAGTTACATGAACTGGTGTGACACCATCTTAAATACTATTATATTATTATTTAAATATTACTTGATGGCAAAGGGAGTTACTGCCTACAGAGACAATACACAAAATCATGAATTGCAGCGTCCATTATCAAACTCTGAAGTCAAAATTCTACAGTGGAAACCTCATCACAATGACAAAAAGGTACAAGGTTGAGTCAAAAATTATCCGCGCTCTGGCTGTAGAATTTATTTTAATCAACTTTCAGAAAAGCAAAATACATAATTTTTTGACATAATCTCCCTGCTTTTCAATACATTTTGTCCATCTGTCAACAAGCTTTCGTATTCCTTCATTAAAAAATGATTTAGGGTGAGATGCGAGCCATGAATTCACCATTGTCTTCACCTCTTCATCAGATGTGAATCTTCATTCTCGTAGGGCTCTGTCGTGAATTATTGCATAGGCAAAGCCATGGCTGATTGGCAAATGATTTGCCACATTATCTACTGTCACTCATCTGATCATTTCATGTGCACAATCAACGTTGTCATCAGTCATGGATGTGGACGGGTGTCCATCTCCTTCTTCATTTCTGACACTTGTGCGATTTTCCTTGAACTTCTCTGTCCATTCATACACACTACTTTGCAACAATACACTTTCTGCATACTATGCCCGAAGTCTTAGATAAATATTGGCACCAGGCACACTCTCAGACTACAAAAAATGAATCACTGCATGTTGCTCTTCTTTCATGCAAATCACAAATGGGGCAGCCATTGTTTCTCACACCGCAGTTACAAATGGTCTGACATAACATGTTCACATCTGCACAGCAATGACTGGGGAGACAGGGACATCATATGGAAAGGTGATAGTGCTGCCAACAGAAGTTTTATTATAACCAGAGTGCAGATAATTTTTGACTCACCCTTGTATAATCACACTGCTTAATTCACTGAAAAGAAAGATTCATTCTTTATACAGATATGTATGGTAATGGATGGCATGCAAGAACAATTCCCTTTGCTTACCTGGCCAGGATGCCCCAATGGCAAATCCTTAGTCAGGAGGCTAACAGTAGGTGCCAATATCAGTGAGGGAATATTGCATCCTAGCTGGTTTAAACTGAGGAACATTATCCGGCTGGGAGGCCAATGTGATGAAATAAAATGGGGAGGCAATCTATCAGGGTTATATGCTCACCCAACATGTTAGGTGGCAGCATCCCTGGGCAGTGCTACCAGTTTGGATACCCACAAGGCATGCTGGGAACTGTAGTCCCATGTGGCAGACTTGATGGGTTCTGTGGGTGCCGCCAGTGGGTGCTGCAGGGATGTTTATCCCTATTTTGTGGGGCTTCCACGTAAACCAGAAGTACTTGGCCTGACTCTGGAAGTACTCCTGGGTCTCAAATATAAGGATCTGCTCTGCTTCATCCTGACAAATTGGAGTTGGGTAGAAAATGGATAAGGAGGAGTGGAGAGAGGGAAAATAGAGAATAAGAATAATTGTGTTTATTTTATTTTCACAAGTATCTTGTAAGGTATTTATGTTAATTAACCTTTTATTTGAACTGGGTACTTGTGTATGTTATGTTGTGTCTGGGGTTTGGGGTGCTCCAATTCCCCCTATTGGTCACAATATATATTCATATATGTAGAAGTATATACCAATGTATTAATCTAACATTCACATTTGGTATTGTGGAAGAAAAGAAAGTACCCAAAATATTTTTCAGAATAATTCCATCAACCCATTCACTCATGCAGGCATACAACGAATATCCTAAGTTAATCAGCCAACGTCTTTGAGCAGCATTATCACCTACAGTATCACACAATGTTTTTATACAGCATTGTGCATTATACGGGCAGCACAGTAGCACAGTGTTTAGTGCTAATGCCTCACTGATCCATTGTCTTGTGTGTAGTGTTATTGCCTGTGTTCAGCCTGCATGTGTCACATTAAAAAAAAACTAAACAAACTAAATAAAATATCACAGATAACATATTTCAGTGTAGGGTTTGTTTTTCAGTAAAATTAGAGGATTGGTCTGGGGATTGAAAAGTTTTGCAAGACACATGTGTATGGATACACACACACATATGGCCAAAGGTTTGTAAAGACCTGATCATCACTCCTATATGGGTTTGTTGGACATTACTATTTTGAAACTATAGGTATTAATATACAGTTGCCCCTCTAAAACAACCTCCACTATTCTTTACATAAGATTTTGGAGTGTATCTATGGAATTTTTGCCACTTCAGCCAAAAGATCTTTTGTGAAGTCAGATACTAACGTAGGGCAGCATGGTGGCGTAGTGGGTAGTGGGTTTGCTTCCCGGGTCCTCCCTGCGTGGAGTTTGCATGTTCTCCCCGTGTCTGTGTGGGTTTCCTCTGAGTGCTCCGGTTTCCTCCCACAGTCCAAAGACTTGCAGGTTAGGTGCATTGGTGATCCTAAATTGTCCCTAGTGCGTGCTTGGTGTGTGTGTGTGTGCGTGCTCTGCGGTGGGATGGCGCCCTACCTGGGGTTTGTTTCCTGCCTTGCGCCCTCTGTTGGCTGGGTGTTATAGTAGGTTTTGTTATTTTTAATGTCACTTTTCTCTCTGCCCACTGTTATGGACTCATTCATACAGGCTGACCAAGTATGGTACACAGGGGCACCGCATCTTCATTTAGAATTGCCAAGCCAAGCACAGGAGTAGAGAGCCAAAAGACAACTGGAGAATTGAATAGTCAGCCTAAAGACAGACTAGTATATTTTGGTCCTCTGTCAGCACATTATCCTTGTTGGGAGAATGAGAACTGTATGAAGGCATTGTGCTATTCCTGTATTTTTGAAGGTGGGGTTTGAGTCCTTTCCTGTCCTTGTTTGGATCCAAGAGAAGGAGCCTGCACATGGAGCAACCAGAATATAAGGATGGACCTACGGCCAACACTTAGAAGCTGCTGGGCGGAAGATTATGTCTTCCGTCCAGTAAAAATCCTTTCAGTGTGGCAAATGAAAGATGGCAGACTGCGCAGGTCAAGATACCCACATGCTTGATATGTCTGTCATAAGCTTCCCGTTTGTAATACCGCGTGAACCCGTCAATAAAGAGCTAAATTATCCTTTTTACTTCTCTTGTAATCTTGTAACCGTCTTATTACATGCTGGAGGGGGATAATACCTTTTTATTTATAATTATTTAAATTCAGGTTAATTAAAACGCTGCAATTGAAAAGAACACATTTCCAGAGAGCTAATGCCTCTTAAGGAAACACTGTGATTGGCTCTAGCAGACCCCTGTGACCCTGTAGTTAGAATATAGCGGGTTGGATAATGGATGGATGGAGATACTAACGTTGGACGAGCAGGCCTGCCTCATAATCAGTAGTTCAGTAGGGTGAGGTCAGGGCTCTGTGCAAGTCCCTTGAGCTCCCCTACACTAAACACGTCAATCCATACTTTTATAGACCTACCTTTGTGCACAGGGGCACAGTAATGTTGGAACAGAAAAGGGCCTTCCCCAAACTGTTGCCACAAAGCTGGAAGCACACAATTCTCTAAAATATCAGTGTGTGGTGTTGATTTAACAGTACCCTTCATTGGAACCAAGGAGACCAAGCCCAAACCCTGAAAAACAGCCCCAGACCATTAACCCTCCTTTACAGTAGGCACTATGCAGTCTGGAAGGTATTGTGCTTCTGGCATCCGCCAAACTCCATATCAGATTCTTCCATCAGACTGCCGTATAGTGAAGCATGATTCATCACGCGAGAGAACACCTTTCCTTTGACCAGAGTCCAATAGTGGTGTGCTTTACCTCACTCCAGCTGACGCTTGGCATTGAGCATAGTGATCTTAGGCTTGTGTGCAGCTGCCTGGCCATGGAAAGCCATTTCATGAACCTCCCTACATACAGTTCTTGTGCTGATTTTTAAATAAGTGAGTGATTCAACAAAGGAGAGGTGATTTTGATGTGCTATGAGCTTCAGCATTCAACGGCCCTACTCTGTGAACGAGCAGGGTCTACCTTGTAATGGCTGAGCTGTTGTTACTCCCAGACACTTCTACTTTACAATAATTGCACTTACAGTACAGTGACCTGGGAAAATTTTGCAGAGCAGAAATGTCACATACTGACTTGTGGGAAAGGTGGCATTCTATGACAGTGCCACATTTAAGGTCAGTCGAACCCATTCTATTGCCAGTGTTTGTCAATGAAGTTTGTATAGCTGTGTGCTGATTGTATACGCCTGATAACAAGAGGAGCAGCTGAAACACCTGAACCCAATAACTTAGAGGGGTTTCCACATACCTATGGCCAAAATGGTGGAAATGCACACATTGTCACGGATGAGCGGGGACACTGCCTGGCCGGGACGCCTGGACAGTCCCCGAGTTGGACGATACTTCTCCTCGGCCACGAGAGGGAAACCACCCGGGCCTAATTGGGGGCCACAGGAATGGAGCCAGGACACTCACCACTGTGAGAAGACGTGGCCACCGCCAGGGGGCGCCCGGACAGTTAGGGAGTCCTGGATGGCAGCACTTCCGCCACACCAGGAAGTGCTGCCGGAAGTAATCCCATGGGCACCCGGTGTGCTTCCAGGTGCTCTCCTGACACTTCCGCCACACCAGGAAGGGATGTCAGGGGGAGCACCTGGGGCTCATCCGGGTCATAATAAAAGGGGCCGCCTCCCTCCACTAAGGGAGCCAGAGTTGGGAGGAAGAAGACGAAGCTTGTGAGGAGGGCGAGAGGAGGTCGAAGGTGAAAGAGAAAGAGAAGAGAAAGAAGAAGAGAGAAAGAGAGAGAAGGTTGAAGGTGAGAAGAGAAGAAGAGAGAAAGAGAAAGAGAACACGAAAGAGTTGGTGAAGGAAGGCATTGTGGTGCTGAAAGAAAATAAAAGAAGTGTGTTTGGACATTCTGGTGTCTGTCTGTCTGTGTCTGGGGGTATGCTTTCCACAACATACTGTATATACATACAGTACAAGTCTCACATATATACATATATTTATATAAAAATTAGAAGGATTTAACAGGTATGATCAGCTATTTTACGTTAAATATACTATAAATTTTAAGACTGAGTTGTATTTTGGCAAAGTGATATCACCGATCAACTGCAAATGCAGCACATTTGATGTAGCTGAAGAATTTTCTCATGACAGGGATACTTAGCTTATTCGACTTTAACATTTGTGCACAGAACCATACAGAGACATTATTAAAAACCTGCAGAAGTAATAAACCTCTTTATCAGAATTGACACCTTGCCACTTTGAGTCAGATTACTTGGCATGAGGCCTCCAGTTTGTTGAGCTGCTTGAGTCTTTGCCTCTTCCAGAACAAATGCTTCATTGGTTTTCCAAAAGATTTTTAGCTTTTTCTGACTGGGAAACATTTTCTGTTGCAGCAGCTACTGTCACTGATCACTTGCTGCTTTCTTAACATCAAATGGCAAAACGAATAGAGTTTGGACATTAAAAATGCTGTCCAACTTGTCACTCCTCTCCCTTTGTTCCTTCCTCCTTCTCCTTATTTTCCTGCAGTGTTCTCCATCTCCTCTCCCCACTTTATATCTTCATTTCTCCAGCTGTGAACACTGAGCACTGCTGTGTTATCAGACTCCACTTTGGACACAGAAAATTACCGGTGACACTTTAAGTACAGGCCTCCCACTCCTCCTGCTGTGCGCTGCCTTCACAATATTAATACAGATATTGGAGCTCCTGCAATCATCCCAGATGGAAGTTTAAAGTTCAAGTGTGGGGCTCTTTTCCCAACAGCTGCCTTCAATTAAAGTAACCAGGAGTATCAGCATATAAATGGAAAGAAGAGATGCAAGCATAACGTATCCTCATTAGTGATTTTCATATAAAGTTATGAAGATTGCTGCCCCTGACTATGCCTTATCCCAGGTGGCATGCAGGGTTAATGACACGTACACCGCTGCCAGTTTTTGGCATGCACTTCTGGAGGCCTCGTAAGTGTTCTAAAGCGTATGAGACCTGTATGGTATATGGAACATTAGTACTTCATTCTTTGAGAAATCTACTCATCTGCTGAAAAGATGAAAGAAGTGCCAACAAACAGGCACTTGAGTAATGCCATGGGTCTGTGGGCACTAAAAGAATCACAATTAAAGCTGCTATGAAAATAAAACCCCATTCCATCCGTCCATATATCAACATCTCAGCAGCAATTAATTGCAAAGCATAATACAATGTCAGATATCACTGGGACACACACTCAAACACATGAAATTTCAACAAATGTGTTTAGGGCAGGGGACCCCAGCTCTGGTCCTGAAGAGCCCCAGTGGCTGCAAGTTTTCATTCTAACCCTTTTCTTAATTAATAACCTGTTTTTGCTGCTAATTAACTTGTTCTGAATTCATTTTAATTGACTTGTTTTTTAAGTCTTGAGTTTCTTCATCATTCCTCTGAATTGCTTCATTTCCTTAAGTGGCACCCAAGCAGAAATTAAATATGAAGTGAATGAGCCAACAAAACACTGACAAGTCAGGGCCTCAAACTCCAACCAATTTCACTCCAACCAGTTGCTTAATTAGGCTCTGATTCTTGCCGTTAATTAAATCCACTCTTTAATTCCTTGGCTTGTTGCTGCTCTCGTGGTGCATTAGCATACGTTTCTGAAATTGTTGGTTGTCACTTTTCTAAGAGCACTGTTAAAATGTTTTGGGGACCTGAGCAGATCAGCATTCCTGAGACCTTCACCTTTCTTTATTTTCAGATATTGTATGATCGACACAGTTTGCTGGTCATGTTTTGGTTAATTTTATACATCTTTATTGTTTGGCTGCTAATTAAGGATAAAGAAACAATTAAGGATTCTGAGTCTTCAAGCGCAAGTCAAATAAAATTAATTCAAAAGAAATTAATTAGCAGCAAAATCAGGTCACTAATTAAGCAAAGGGTTAGAATGAACACCTGCAGCCACTGTGGCTTTCCAGGATGGGAGTTGGGGACCCCTGGTTTAGAGTGACTGTGTGCTGAGCCCACTTCTCTATTCTTTGTTCACCTATGATGGTTTGGCCAGACACAGCTCCAACTCCATGAGTAAATTTGCTGATAACACCACCTTCATAGGCCTGATCACGCAACAATGATGAGACAGCTTATAGAGAAAAGGTTTACCTTCTGAGTTGGTGGTGCCAGGACTATAATTCCACTCTTAAAGGATAATAAGGTTTGGTATTTTTCAAGTTAAAGTTATTTCTTTGCAAACATGGTATATGCAAATTTACTACATGAAATTGTGTCCTAAAGTTAAGTGCTTTCTATAACTGTACAAAAATATGAATCTCACCGGTGTTTTATAACGAAGGCAATGGGGCATAGAGCACCACCTGAAAATAAAAGCCTAAAATCTTACCAAACTCATCCATTTTGAATTGGTAAAAGTTTTGATTTAAGAAAATGTGCCTTTCATGTTTCCAACATATGTTTGTGACAACGAAAGATATCTGAAAATAATTATTTTATTGTATATTCCTGGTACTATTTTGTATTTGTTTTTTTATTTGTGATAGGAGGAATTATTACATATTTAGGGAAGTAAATCAACACAATACTAAATACATGGCAGGAAAACTTTACTGTAATTTGGCCTTTTGATATGAAGCCACGCCTCTTGGGATAAAAGGTAATTGCATAGATGACCCTTCTTTTAAAATGTCTGAATCTTGTATTAATGGTGTTTTTCTGTTGTGAGAGACTTCAGCCGGTGACTGGCCGGGGCTGTATTGGGATCCTTACACAGCCTGTGGCATGGAAGTACAGGGGAAGACAATTTGCTCAGGCCAGTGTCTTCCCCAACACGCTAAATGGCATCCCTGCTGGGTTATGACACCCCTATGGATTCCCACAGGGCACATAGGGAATTGTAAATCTCGGGCTCAGTCTTGCTGGGTTCCATTGGTGCTGAGGGTACTAGGAAGCCCTACCCAGAAGTGCTCCCCAGCCACAGTTTCAGGGCACTGGAAGTAGTCTCAGGTTTTGCATAATGGGAGGTACTTGCTTCAACACAGGGAGCCAGAGTCAGGAGGAGAACAAAATTTTCTGGCGGATCAGATAAGAAAAAGCTGTATTGTTGAGAGTGAGAATTACAGTTGTAGTGTGGTAAACGCTTCCTTGTAAGGGTTTCACACAATGCAACCTTTTTAATTCAAGTTGAAACTTGAGTCTGAAACTTTGTGTTGAGATTTTGGGGAGCTGCAGTGCCTCCTAGGGACCACACCATTCAAAAATGACATGTAAAAGCTATTTTGCAATGTGTGAGTAATCTCAAGGTGTGGATCAATGCTCAATAAATTTCATCACTTGAAAAATTGACATAATTGGTAACTTTTCAATAAATTTCATCACTTGAAAAATTGACATAATTGGTAACTTTTTAAGTTTTAATTTTCCCGGCAAGATATTTTTAAAATATTATAGATGACGCAACTTTAGAACACAGTCTCACATGGCAAATGCATAGTTGTGAAGAAATAACTTCAACTTGAAAAATACCAAACTTATCCTTTAATGTCAGCTAAACCAAGGAGTAGCTCATTAACTTCAGGAAGCAGACCACACTCCCATACTAATTCAGAGGGGATACTGTTGAAAAGATGACAGCTTTAAATTTCTTAGAGTGACCATAACTGACAAACTGAAGTGGGAACAACACATTTCATTTCTTGTCTTAAAAGATCAGCAGTGCTTTTACTTTCGTAGACGTCTGAAGGCAGCTCCCATTTCTCTGTCTTTTCCCACAAACTTCTACAAGTGCATAATGGAGTCCATCCTAACTGGCTGAATCACATCCTGGTATAGAACCTACTTGGCTCACAAATGTAAAGCACCTGCAGAGAGTGGTGAAGGTGGCACAGAACAGTACCCAGGCAAACAGTGTTAATAAAGACCTCAGTCATCCTGCACAGCTGCTTTTCATATTCCTCCCTTACTGGCAACTGGTGGATAACAGATGGCACTCGCACACATAGATTCTGAGAGAGCTTCTACCTACAGGCTTTAAAGACTGCTGAATGGTCATTCATATGAAGAAATATTATGTACATACAGCACACATGCAAAGCTGAACTGCTCTATGGGTTCACCTCTGGCAAGGAGAAGGGTGGGAGTGAGGTGTGATGACAGGCATATGTGTGCTATGTATATTTTTAAAATTAATTTATTACATTTAATATTGTCCATTGTATTTTTGTCAACTATTATGAGGAGCCGTGCAAGTTAGAATTTCATTGTACTACAGTATCTACACATGACAATAAACCTTACTTTTGCATGACCCAGAAGTTTATTTATGCTGTTAATCCTGGCACAAATTAAACAGCACAAGGATGCTTTATTAAGTAAACCCCAATGCTGAGCCCAACAGATTGACAGGTATGGCACTGATCATACCTTAGAATATAAGAAAATAAAACAAGATATGCAAATCAAGTAGATAGGCTTTTACCTATTGTGATTATTTCACTCGTTTTCACTCTCCATCTGCATGTCTGTGTGAAGGTCACTTTGGCATTTGATCAAACCCATTTACAATCACAAACTTGGCATGCTGGAGGAACTTGTGACACCAATTATCCTTAGAGCTGAGGCACTGGGTGGGATGTGCTTCTTATAAGCCTAATCTTGGCAAATACACGGTGCAGTCCAAAATTTGAGCCTTGCCATGACAGCTGGCTCACAAAATCAAAAATGACTGCAAACAAAACAAGTAAGCTGGGAGCTGGACCTGGGGTAGTGTTCGGTAGTGAGTGTCATTATCTGGTGTCCAAGGCAGTGCAGAGTGTTAAAAATGTCACTGTTATTAAAATTATGTTCTGGACTTCCCTGAGTCTTATGTACTTTTTTTCTTGTGGGAATGGTATCTTTCTTTCTGAAGTTCCTTTTGATTTAGGTTCTGTGATTATTTTCTTTCTCTAAGAAAAGAAGTGTTTTGTTTTTCTTATCGCATCTCTGTTTTGTTTTTTGATGCACATTACTATTTTGTGAATTAGTTGTCAAGACACTCTGTAGAGGTGTTTTTGTGTGATGTGACATGTGACGTTATATACACTGACACAACTTACATTTCATCATCCATGTTTGGATAACGTTGAACTGCTCTATGGGTTCACCTCTGGCAAGGAGAAGGTTGGGGGTGAGGTGTGGTGCACACGCATGATATTGATAGTCCATTTCTACACCCTTATATTAAATCTTATTTGATACTAATTAATATGTAGATTTTGTGATTGCTACTGGGTTTTATGTATCATGCATCGCAATTATATTAAGTTTTTTTATTGGTTATTTTTCATACATACTGCCAATTTGCGTATTACTTCATTACAGAAAAGATATGCTATTCTGTCGTCGGTAGTCTTACCGTTATTAATGAGTTGTTCAGTGATCTTTTCAGTCCATTGCAAGCATTACAAGTTAGTAGTGCAGTAGATGCTGTCACAAATGTTGCTGGGTGAGCCAAAAGTTTTATTTGTTAGTCTTGATTGGGGTCATTGCTATTTGTCTTGGTATGTTCAGTCCATTTGGTCTCAATTATGAATAAAAATAAATCAGTCTAACCTATGGTGGTATGAGCTATGTTCTGAGCAGAGGCCTTTTTTGGCTTGAATCATTATACTCATTTTGCAAAATAAACAATATCCTATATTATTGTAAATCTGTCTAAATCCTGAAATGATCAACAACAAATTGTTCAGGCTGTTTGAAAGGCACATCTTGAAGCCACTGACATGACTCCTGAACTCACAGGATGGTTTGTGGGCTACCAGTATCACTGACAGCTATAGTGCCAGAATTGTAATATATGGAAATTGTTCTGATTGGCCATTTATCCTGGGTCTGGCTGTTCTCTTTTGCTGATAATTTAAAAAAATTCCTATAACTCTGAGTCTGAGGCAGTTTCTTTAGGGACCCAAAAATTACTCTAATTCATACGATTTTAACAATCAACCTATAATAATATACTGTGGTGATTATTTCTCCAAATGATGTTAGGAACTACCGTGCCATGGTAACAGTGAGAAATAATGATGTTTTTAAGAATAAAGACATGTACTCTTAGAAGACATAACAAGCAGAGATTTCTTTATGATATACAGTATGTCACTGTGACCAAGGAAAAAAATGGTAGCTTCTGATGTCGATTTGGTATGGGCAATTTTTAAAGAGGAGAAAAGAAACACAAAAATCTACAATGTAGTTTTCCCATTAGGTGAACAGGTAAGTCAGAACCAAAGCTACAGGTAGGCAAGGGGTGTGCCTGCTCAGAAATATGGCCCAGGCAATCATTACAAAAAGACCTTAATACTTCAAAAATGGCCTACACAATCCTAAAAGCCTTGAGGCCTAAAAATAACCAAAGGGACATAATAAAGCCCTGATGAATGATGAAATGAAAGACATAGAATATAAAAGAAGTAAGTAAAAAAATGAATCTATACATATAAAAGTCAATGTATATGTGTGTGTATGTATGTATGTTTCAGCATTACTTCCGAACGACTGGAGCGATTTTCATGAAACGTGGTACACGTTTCTCATTGGTCAACTAAAAATACTGTAGGGTGGGGGTCATCTTGCGGCCTTGTATACATGTTATCATCCAGTTGACACTCGGAACAACCACCAGAGGGCAAACTGGAAGTGACTGCCAGCATTATTTATTTTTGAGCACCACCGCGCCCCCGTTGTTTTTGATATTAAATAGAGTTGGCTGGTTCTGAGCGTCAACTGGATGACAACATACATACAAGACTGCAAGACAAGCACATTAGTGAGTCTTCATTGTTTGTTAATTTATTGTTGTATAAGTTGTATTTTTTTAATTATATTTTCTCAAAAAAATATATTTTCCTCCTGGGCAATGCTGGGTATTTCAGCTAGTAAATCTTTAACAAATTAAGCAGTTAATCATTAAAACAATCCTAATGTTATTAATGTCCATCCATCCATCCATTGGCTTGGCTCACGTTAATGTTTTCATCTTCTGGTCACTATCTTCCTATATATCTGTTTCATCCATCCATCCATCCATTTTCCAACCCGCTGAATCCGAACACAGGGTCACGGGGGTCTGCTGGAGCCAATCCCAGCCAACACAGGGCACAAGGCAGGAACCAATCCTGGGCAGGGTGCCAACCCACCGCAGTATTATTAATATTATTTATTTTATTATTATTGTTATTTATCTGTCCCCTTTATTCAAGGAGACTTACAAAGTAAGTTATAAAACACACAAGTATGATAAGAAGGTGTAAGCATCAAAAACAACAGAGAACATGATAAGAAAACAAGCAAGTCCTGTTACTATAAAATTGTACCTGAAACTAGACTAAGACAAACTTGAACACCCTATACACTAAGCACTTCCAAAATATTTAATCAAAAGTTGTGTTTTCCAAAGACCTGTAAACATGACAAAATTGGTTGCAGTTCAAATACTCAAAGGATGATCATTCCAAAGTTTTGGAGCAGAAACAGGGAAGCATTGTCCAGAACAAAGCAAAGAGATAAAAATCCAGAACAAAAAACAAACCTGAAAAAGAGGAGTCACAAAGAAAGTCATGCATAAGCCAGGGAAACTAGCAAATATCTCAGCAATGTGTCAGATGCCAGCTTGGCTCATTTCATAACCCTTAGAAAGCAACCACTAGTTTGCACGTTTAAAAAGCCAGGAGTTTCATCCCCATTGGGTTCAAAAAATAAAGACTAACAACAAAACAAAGTACAGTAAATTGACATTATTAGAAGACACTAGAAAATTGCACAATGATTTAAAAAGAAGAATTAACTAAAAATGCTTAAATATTAAAATAAATAATTAACAGAAATAGTTTTATGCTTAGACAGTGTAAAATACAAATAAATAACAAAATATACAAAATTGAAGAAACTAAGAACAGGAAAGGGCGAAGGACCACTTAATACATGATTTGGTGATACAAAACCAAAACGTCAGGCACCAGCACCAAAACAAAATTACTAAGCTGGAAATGGAGTTAGTAACAGATCAGAAAGTCTACATGCCAGGAACTTAATATGAGGACTTTTTAGAAGATTGTTTTCCAGTTTTCCAAAATTTAGGATAAAAGTCACACTGCAACAACGAGCTTCTATACAGTCACATGAGTGACAAACAATCCCATAACTTCTGAAGCCATGCCTCAGTAAAGCAAAATGACTTCACGATACTCATAACATATAATAATTACAACATTGACTTATTTGAGCACAAATTTTAGAGAGGAAATCAAATGAAATTCTGATTCTCTATGTGCCAATATCACCAGAACACTATCTAATCTCCAGGAGAAAAATATATGTAATGAGAAAAACATTTTTAAATTGACACAAATAGACCTTGACAGTTAACTGTACGCTATTTAATGTTCCTGTTACTGTGTTAAAAGTTAAAGAGTCCCTCAGCATGAAAGTCCCAAAAAATACCCACTAGAGAGGGAAGGACCATCAAACCCTGGCTAGTTACAAGAAAAGGCAACAAATAATCTTTACAGATATAATGATATATTTAAACAAAAAACCCTAAAATAAGCCGTAAGAAGCACAAAGGCACAGAATGCAATGCCTTCAAACTAGGGAAACCTGAGGTAAACAATGTCCAAATACACAATCCAGAAGGCAAAGTCAAAAAATAGACCAGGTCTCAAAATATCCAGAAATCACAAAAAGCACAGAATAAACTCACCACACCATGAGTGCTATTCCGAGGGCCAAGGGCAGCTCCTTGTGGTGATAGACGAATGGCCATGCCTCTTAGGGAAACACCCACAAAATACAAGGAACATAGCATAAAACAACACATTAACACATGAAAACAAATAATCCACACTGGTAACATAAAATGTGAACAAAATTACCAAAACTGAGACAGCTGAACCCCAACAAGGGGAGGAACCCTGGCTGAAATACTAGATACTGTAGTCAAAATCGTGTCATTAAAGTTCCCACCATGCCTGACTCCTTGTTAGCCTTCACGAGCAGTTTGTCACAAGCCTGTTAGCTCAGATGGTGGTTTTGATGGTGAAGTTAAGATGTGCAAATTAAGATAAACATGAATCCTCACTGCACTCCTGAAATATAAGCCACAGAAATGGCAGATGAAAAATAATTAGTCCTGCCATTGCACCATTGTGGATGTAGCTGCAGATGGGTAAGGCAGGATCAAACACAGGTAAATATGTGCTGAAAGAAATCTCTCAGTCCAAAGTTTGTTTTAAAATATTTAGTGAAAATTCAAAGCAAATATTCCACATAAGAATAAAGAAAAAAGGTTGTTACACACTTATAACAGGTCTGAATGTGGCAAGTTGAGACTGTGCAGGTCGGCTCCTTGCTCCCACTGCCATTTTGGGAGCTTCTTCAACCCAACACCATAGATAGTCATGGCTGAGATGAGCTAAGCAGATGAGGACAAAACATACATGAAGCAAGGGGAAGGGGCAAAGTGCTCAATGGTTTTATTAAAAAAAAGCAAACAAAACAAGTCTAGAAAAGTGCAGTGCAAAGTTTTAAATAAATAATCCATAAAATGAAGGTGATCAGTGGAGGGTAAAATTCAAGCAAATACATCCATTAAAACGAGGTTAAGATCAACTGGCATGAAAGCTTCTTTTTATCCAGTGTGCACTTAGGGAGCCGCGAAAAGACCCGATGAGCAGCGTACGGCATCCTGTCAGGGGATGGAGACGGGGTACTAACGTTTCTCTCTCTTGTTCCCGCAGAAAAGCTGAAGCAACACCACCTTAACGCTTCCCGGACTCTACCAACCACCCGCTGCCACTTCCGCATTCCATCCCTTCCTCTGGTCTCACCCTGATGATGTCATTGCCCCATAAGACACTTCAGTTCCTCCCAGCATTCCAGTCACCAGTTTCCGGTCCCTCATTATTTAATGTTCCCCTCTGCGTAGGGATGACGTCTTTTGGTTATGACGAGAAGTCAGCAATCCGACAAGTTTTTTTTTGATTTTGTACAGTATATGGGGCCGGAAACCCACAAACTTTGACAATCGTGTTGTCTATTTATTACACCAGTAAGCCTTGATGTCCCTTTAAAAATCTGACTTCTCTTCGACTTGCCCTCTCTGGACCTTGAAGCTCAAGGAGAAGTCCTCCAGCAGATGCAGACACTCTTCTTCTCCTGGCCCATGTCCCCATTGCCAACTGTATGTGGTGTCTGTGGAGAGCCACTGAGCCCTGCGCCCGCACCCACCGCTGCCTTTCCAGTCTCCCCCTGGCGAAAGCACGCTCTATCCTCTCACAGCCTAGTGGTCGTTTCTACTTCTTGGATGTTCAACGGAAGTAACTCCTGAGACCACTCCTGAGCGCTGGCCACACACTCCTTCCTGGGGCTCCACACCCATCCACCTGCTTCCTCTCATTACGTCTGCTCACTCTCTCGCACCCTCCTGCCTCTCTTCTTCCATTCTTTAAGCTCCGTCCTGTTCCCTAGTCTTTCATTTCTTTTTATCTCCTTATCTTTCTGCACTCTCGCTTCTCTTTTTAAATGGGGCTGTGGTATAGCTGTGGCAATCATCAGCTCCCGGTGTCAATCAGGGTCTCGGGGGGTGATCCTACACCTGTGCACTAAGTGCAGGACCATCTGCTTCCACATTATGCACAGGAACCGCTCTCGCCCTGCTACTACACCCCCACCTGAAGACGCGAGTCAGGCGATTATTTATTTAAAAGGTGAAAATCAGACCTCACTTTACCACACAGGGCAAAAAACTCTCTGTTGTCTATAACGTTTTCAGAATTCGATAAAATTTTGCCCTAATTAAGCTCTGGAGAACAAACCTCATTTGTGAACATGAACTATTAGACTTGCCTGAGTATGATACAGAGATTATCTCAGTTTTCACCAGCGAGTTCTGGATTCTCCATGTCATCTTTGTGTAATGGTAAGCCTGAACCTTCTTTCTATAAAGCCCCAGGATTAACTAAAAGTCTTCTGAAGGAGATCTGGCCGTGTTTTATGCTACAGGTCACAGGCCAGCATTTTATTGTGTTGGGAGTTTAGAAAGCAACAGAGTACTGTAATAATAACTAATTATAACAATAAAACAGGGGCACTTCATTCCAAGCTCTATTGTGCTGCTTGGCCGTGAACTTTTGATACTGTAAATCATAAAATTGAGTGCTGCAGAGACTCTTGAGTTATATGCCTCTCAAGTAGAGCTGCAGGTTGGTTCAAGAACTATTTTTGTGTGCTGTCACAGTTTGTATAGCTTGATGCTGTGACTTCAGATACCAGTCATAAAAGGAGGGTCTATTGAAGCCCTTTACAATTTATGTTAATAAGGCTGTGCAATCTGTAGGTTTCCTCCTACATTAAAGGAATACTTCACCTATTGCATAATTGCATATTTTGTATCTGTTACTTACCTTATGTTTTACATCATGTTTCCATGGAGAACAGAGATAAGAAAATTTCTGATATAATAGGTTTTGGTGGGGGCCAGCAGGGGCTAATGCTGAACAGTAGCAAATAGTATTAAAATGTCAATGAAAAAAAATCTTAAATTACTTGTGTCAGATACTCCATGTACCAGTTATCTAGTTACATGCTAACACATCAGAGTAGTGCAAGTTTTGAATAAGTAAATATTGGATGTGTTCGTGCAAGGGAGTGGAGCAGATGCAAGCGATTGTCTGAGAAGATGGCTTGTTTCCGGGATGGTGCAAGGTGGTCATCCAGCCATGCGTTGCCTTACCCGCACATGCAGATAGTCTGATTGTCTTCATTATCAGCCCGGGGAGGCAATAGGGCAATTGCACCTGCAACCGCTCCCCAACTTATAAAATGGGAGCACAAGTGGAGAAACGAGAGAGGGCAGAGAGACAAGAACAGAGCAGAGGTTGACAGAAGTAAGAAAAGAAGAAGACGAGAGAGAGAGTAGGTGCAGGTGTGACCTAGAGGGAGAGACAGTGAACCAGGAGGCAGGCAGCTTTGAGGGCGGTGGCCACAACTCAGGGGCTGTCATGGAGGAGCAACTTAGGGAGCTGGAGTGACCAGGTGGTGCAGATGGCTCACTGCAGAAGTCTAGCAAGGCATCAAGGCTCAGACTGGGAGCCCCATTGTGAGCGCCATGTTCTTTGGAGACCTGAGCCTTAGGTCTGGAGTGGGAGCCCTGTTATAGCCATGGAGTTGCAAAAACCCAGGCCCGTAGAAGGATGGCAGCACCTGTCACATAGCTGTCTCCTCAGCTGCAAGGTCCAGCCAGGATAAGCTGAGGAGAAGGCTTGTTTTAAAGGAGTGCATCTGGGCTCATGTTCTTAAAGACAGTTTCATGACGTGTTTTAACCTTGTTTTAATGTTTTTTCTTTGTATTGGATTTTAATCTCCACAGAATACTTTAATTTTTTTCGCACTGCACTGTTTGAACTCTTTTATGTTTGACTGTTCTTATAAAAGCACCAGTTCACTTTTTCACCATCCCCTTGCTTTGCGTGAGTGTTCTCATTTGCTCGGCTCATCCCTCAGAAACATTTTCGGTGAAGGCAAGTTCAAAAGTCTCCCACAGGGAACCGGTAGCATGGAGCCAACCCACGGCATCATATTTTGCCTTTTTCTAATCACGTCCTAATTGATAACTCTGTGTGTATCATTGTCTCCTGTCTCAGTAGTCTTTACAAAACCTTTCCTGGTTAAATAAAGGATAATAAAGAATTACTAAGAAACAATTATTTCTTTTCTTAACTATTTCTCTCTATTACTATACATTTAAATACATTTGTCCTTATACCAACAAATGTTGAAAGATTATGGATGTTTCTGTTCCTGTTTTGTTTGTAAATGCTTGTAAGCACTTCGATCTTCTTCAGATCTGGTCTTCAGTGAATAGCTCAATATAAGACTTGAATAAAACTAAATTTTCAGTGGAGACCACTTGATGATTAATGATGACAAAAATGAACCCATAGTTCCATCATTACTGCCACCCTTATATAAACAGGTCCATGCATGCTGTAGCAGAATTCTGAGTATCATGAGCATTCATTTCTTGGTTTAGCCTTTGCAGAGTCTTTTAGGTTAATAAATGTCCTTTTCCTGGCTGGTGGCTTTTAGCATTCAGCAATTGAGTAGGGACTAAATTATAATTTTTTGGGACTGATGATTGAGTTCCTTATGAACAAATAGTCAGTTTACTTTATTAACCTTGTGCTTCTCAAAGCCTTGGGATACCTTCAGCTGAACTACATCAAGCTGTCTCAGATGGATGATCTAATGAAACAAGATGTAGGGATAAACGAATATCACAGATGGGAATGATGCCAAGCTGATGAGCTGACTGGTGAAAGAATTGTAGTCTGCACAAAGGCCCAGAATGTGAAAGAGATGATGAGTATGAATATGAGCTCTGGACTTCTTTGAACTTAAAGACAGCTACTGTCTATAGTTATAGCCTGAGAGGATACTGACTTCTTGTTTATAAATGAACATTAGAGCATAATAACTATTTTGATGAGAACAGGCCATTCAGCCTAACAAGCTTGTCCAATATTTTCACCAAATTAACCTCTAGTCAAAATTTGGATGTCTCTAATGTCCTGGGGTCTCATGTATAAACAGTGCGTATGCACAAAAATGTTGCATACGAATGTTTTCACGCTCAAATCAATATGTGCAGTAATACCTCACTATATCGCACTTCGACTTTCGCGGTTTCACTCTATCGCGGATTTTATATGTAAGCATATCTAAATATATAATGCGGATTTTTCGCTGCTTCGCGGGATTCTGCGGACAATGTGTCTTTTTACTTCTGATACATGCTTCCTCAGTTGGTTTGCCCAGTTGATTTCATATAAGGGACGCTATTGGCGGATGGCTGAGAAGCTACCCAATCAGAACACGCAGTTAAGTTCCTGTGTGCTGATTGGCTCAGCGACGGAGCACAGAATTCAATTCCGCTGCATTAACCAGGAAGTCTCGTCTCACTCATTCAGCATCAACGTGCTCCTGCTACTGCTTCAGGGGCCGTGCCCAAGCACCAACGGAAGATGCTAACGATTTCAGAAAAGGTAAAAGTTCTGGATATGTTGAAGGAAGGGAACAGCTACACCGCTGCAGGATGCCATTATGGAATCAATGAGTCTACGATTCTTTTTTATTTAAAAATGAGGAAAAGAATATAAGATCTATGGCTGCAGTGTCCTTTAACCAGGACACAAAACGAGTTGTAAGTGGATGTAATAAGGCGGTAGTCCAGATGGAATCTGCTTTAGGGATCTGGATTGAAGACTGCTGGAAGAAGAACAATGGTGGTGCTACACAGTCGCCTGAAGAGGCTCCTTTAGAAGAGCTGTAACGCTCTCCTTTGTTGTGCAGTAAAATTAAAGTCATCGTTATCGGACAAGTCGCCGTGTCATTGTTGGTGAGTAACATAATTAATTTTCTACGTACAGTACTTATTACATATACATAATTTAGTATCACTGCACACACGTTTTACTGTATACAATTTTTCTTGCATTGTACGTATTTATTGCTGGTGGCCTGCCTGTCGTAATGGCTGTAACATATGTGATATCAGAGACGCTCGATATCTTTAAAATAATATTTAGGATTTACTGTATATAAACAGTGTGTTTACATACATAATTTCAATGAATCTTACCTAATATCTAAGAGAATACAAAGGGTTTATGCTGTATAATTGTGCGGGAAATGTTTATAAGAGTGTAGGTGAGTTTATAAGGGCTTAAAATATATAAAAATAACCATATGAACATATGGTTTTTACTTTGCGGATTTTCACCTTTCGCGGGGGGTTCTGGAACGCAACCCCCGCGATCGAGGAGGGATTACTGTATAAAACTTAAACTTGGCTTAAAGCCACACACATTTTCACGGTAGCTCCAACCCTGGCGTACGCAAGTTCTCCACTCGCTTTTGCAAGCTGGCGGCATCCAGTGTCAAAGCAGTGCTACTGTTCCTGTGTGGTTACCCTTTCTTTTTTAGATCCAAATCCCTGATGCGGCTTTATCATATACACTGAAACTAACTGCATATTGGTTATTAGTTTAAGGCATCTGATTGTAATTAACCTGTATTAATATACTGGTCCGGGGAATAGCCAAAGTATTCCAAATACCATAGCTGCTTTAGCGTTGTTACTCTCACTGCACCTTCTTCTTCTTTCAGCTGCTCCCGTTAGGGGTTGCCACAGCAGATCATCTTTTCCCATATTACTCTCATTAGAGTATTAATATCACTATATCTGAGTGGGGAATCACAGATCTACAGCAGCTGATCGGAAAGAGAATTATCGGTATACAGCATCAAGCGCACGCTGCCTCAGCCATGCTGTCTATTGAACTGCTCTCATATGGCAAATGCTTCAAAGCCTTTCCTGTACGGACCTCACGGTTCAGAAACAGTTTCATCACAAGAACTATAAACTGTGATAGGTGGCTGGCCATTTATCCCGGCCAATACCCCCAGGCCGCCAGGTGGAGCTCTCCTTGCAGTATGGAGGTACCCCGAATGCCAGCAGGGAATTATGGACATTGGAGTTTTCCTTTAAAACCCTGCTGGATACCACGGGGGCTGCTAGAAGGCGCTGCAGGGAGGAGCAGTAATTATTTTCCCAACGCCCCGGAAGTATGTCAAAGTCAGATGAACAAGAGGAATGATGTGCTTCCGGGGTGAAGAAAAGGATTTTTTTTCTGACCCGGAAGTGTTCCTAGTCACATGGACAGAGAGAGGTGAAACACTTCCGGGTCAGAAAAAAAATCCTTTTCATAAAAACAAAAGTCAAGGACTATAAAAGGACTGTGGGAAATCCCAGACGTTGAGCTGAGCTGGGTGGAAGGATGGCAACGTGTCTGGGAGTGGAGGATTGATTATTGTTTATTTATATGAGTATTGTGGAGTGTAGGGTGCTTTGTGTACTGTTTATTGATAAAATAAAGTCATATTGGACTTTTATCTGGTGTCTGGCGTCTCAAACAAGGGTTCAAGGGAGCGATAGCGCCCTCTATCTGTTACAGTGGTGCAGTTGGCAGGATTCTCTGGCCGTCGGTTTGGCAGAGGAGCTGTATTTAAAAAATTTCTGTTAACAGAGAACCCAAAGACATCGTCACGACACGCAGGAAAACCGTTAAAATCCACGCTGACGTAACCGCTACAGGCAGCGCTGCAACAGAGTAAGCCTCACTGTACATCAGTCCATGATGGGGAAGAAGAAGACCAAACAGACCGGCAGCACAAGTGGAGGTCAAGAGCTAAACGGTGCCTATAATCAGGATGAGACTCTAGATGACGCCACGTGTCTATGGACCTACCTGGTGGGAAGTGAGGAAGACAGGGCGGAGATTGATGTCGAGAGGACCCGAGCATTACGATAACAAGATGGCTGTCGGACATCGGACAAAAAGGACAACCTCTACGTACTTGGAAAATCCAATTGGAATCCGGAGGTATTTGCCGAAGAAATGTCCAATTTGCCGGGACCTTATTTTAGTTGTTTTTCGTGCGCCTGTCTTCTTGAATCTGACGGTGCGTCGGATACCTACTTCCCTCCTGAGCAAGATGGCCACAATGACGGGTTGTACTGCCGATCTAGGACGCTGAACTTTGAAAGCTGATTTGCCAAAGCAGGACACGTGATCTCTCCCGAAGGACTGTGGGAAGGAGAAGGTCAGCGTCGGTCCGTAAGTGAGGTCGTCATTTCCCTGACGGCATCGAGTTCCCTGAAGGGGATGGGAGAGGCAAACGAAGCAGTGCCAGCTATAAATACAGGTAATGTGGGATGGGATATGACTGAACGGGCCGCCGCTAAATTAGAAAGGCGGATCGCAGTCAGCCGGTGGCACCTTCCCGGCCCTCTAAAATGCGAAACTCCAATTCCCAAGAGCCCGTGCGCAACCCAACCGAGCACGTGCCAGTAGCAGACGTGCTCATTGGCTCCCGGCCGGCAGGTAAGGAGAATGAGGAAGGAAACTTTCCTCCAGCCTAATTAAATAACCGTCTGGATGTACGTGAGCTCGAGAAATTAATAGAGCCCTTACAAGGTATTTTTCAGGTACTAAAAGAGATCCAGAATATCGTTGGAGACTTGGGAGCGACGGCCGAAGCGCTAATAAGGAAGCTGGATGATTACTTGCGGCGGCGGTTTGGTCGGGAGCGCCCCGTCTTATATAATTTGGCGGTACAGGTAGGTAATGCCGGTACCGTATATAATGAAATAGGGACGCAGTGTGATCCGGGCCCGCGTTTGATATGTAGCGGGTACCAAATCACTGTGTGCCCTACAAAAGAGTGCAGAACATTGACTGAGTGGTTGGGGGAAGGACCGATCGAACCAGAGCAGCTGGATGGTGCTGCCTCTCGGAGCGATTCGATCCTGAAGACCCCGACCTGTATTATAAATAAATCGAGAGGGGTGTAAACAGTAAAGGGGCTCTCTTTTACTAATGGAGAGACTCAGACTGTGGACAAGCCCCAGATTAAGCAGAAGATCCCAAAAATAAAAAGTGGGTCTCCTGACAAAATAGAAAAGAGAGTTGAAAGCTCAAGGACGGCTATGGAACCTCCCTCAGCGGAGAAAAGGGCAGAGACAGGGTTCCCAGGGTGTTTCCAGTCTCGTGGAGGAAGGCTACCAGGAGGACAATGGATCTGCTATAATTGTCGTTGGCCGGTCCACATATGGCGAAGTTGTCCTCGGAGGACAGAGGATCAGAGGGATTCCCGTTATAACGTTCCCCCTAAGTTCTCTGGGGGGGCTAGACAACGCAGCCAAGACCCGATCTATGGATCCTCCTGGAGGAAGACGTCCCTCGTGGGGCAGGATGCTCTAAACCACGGTTTTCCGCTGGGGGAGGAGTACTGTGATAGGTGGCCGGCCATTTATCCTGGCCAATACCCCCAGGCCGCCAGGTGGAGCTCTCCTTGCAGTATGGAGGTACCCCGAATGCCAGCAGGGAATTATGGACATTGGAGTTTTCCTTTACAACCCTGCTGGATACCACGGGGGCCGCTAGAAGATGCTGCAGGGAGGAGCAGTAATTATTTTCCCTACGCCCTGGAAGTATGTCAAAGTCAGATGAACAAGAGGAATGACGTGATTCCGGGGTGAAGAAAAGGATTTTTTTTCTGACCCGGAAGTGTTCCTAGTCACATGGACAGAGAGAGGCAAAACACTTCCGGGTCAAGGACTATAAAAGGACTGTGGGAAATCCCAGACGTTGAGCTGAGCTGGGTGGAAGGGTGGCAACGCGTCTGGGAGTGGAGGATTGATTATTGTTTATGTATATGAGTATTGTGGAGTGTAGGGTGCTTTGTGCACTGTTTATTGATAAAATAAAGTCATATTGGACTTCTATCTGGTGTCTGGCGTCTCGAACAAGGGTTCAAGGGAGCGATAGCGCCCTCTATCTGTTACTAAACACACTCAATCAGTCCATCAAGTGCTCCCTGTAGAACTGTCTGTACTTATAAGTACAATTACCTCACTGTAAACTTGCACTACAGTTATAATATTGCACAACCTAAGCCACTTTATAAAGCGCATATTTACATATGATGATGATATCATTTTTAGATAGATAGATAGATAGATAGATAGATAGATAGATAGATAGATAGATAGATAGATAGATAGATAGATAGATAGATACTTTATTAATCCCAAGGGGAAATTCATATGTTTATGTTTATAAACATGTTTATTATATTATACAGATAAAACTTTAACTTCATTTAAATAATCTATATTGTTAATAATTAAACATGTGAGGACATGGTGCCGCAGCACTAGCGAGGATCTGGCGCTCTGTTCACGGATTGTTCCTGCTTCGCACTGTATTCTTGCTGGTGAATCAGTGTTCTAAGCTTACAGATGGCTTAACGTCTATACAGAGCTGATTGTGTGGCATTTGGGTATTTGGAGAAAGAAAAGTAAGGACAGGAATTTTGGGTTACTATATTTGAAAGAGACAGTACTGCTACAATAAAGTATTTCATCGAAGGTCGCACATGGTGCAGCAAGCATCTTGTGTCAGACATGAACAATCACTGTGCCACCGTGTTCCCATGTTTAATAAGATGCTTTAACTCCTATAATCATGAAAATTATATCACGTATACATCTCAGTATTTTAATTATTCAGAGATCTGCAATATTACGAATGTTTATGAATTTTGTGTCCTGTCGAAGGAAGAGAAAGCCCGGAAGCACGTAGTGATTCACACACATAGAGCACATAGAAGATCCAATACAAAACAAAGCATTTAACGTGCTACTTCAGTTACGATGGGATATGAGAAACTAGTAAATTAAATGATTTCAAGATGAAGTTTATGATGTTCTACTTTAATGACAAAATAAACTACGTGATTAAAGTGGAAATTTCGAGATTAAAGTTGACATTTCGTGCTTTTTTCCCACTGTGTGCCTTTCTTTTTCTCTGTACCCTAATAAGCTTTCATATGACACTCAGACGGTGGGCTACAACTCACCTTTTCACGGCGACTTTGATATGTGACAACTTCTTTATATGTGACAACTTCTTTTTTAGTTCGGGCACCGTGCGACTTTGTGAACTTGAGCTTTTGAGTTTCTCCGACATACTATGTCACTCGATCAACTTCCTTTTATTGTTTATACCGCTGTTTAAACCAAGAAATAGTACGTTTTTCTTTGCTTCCACTTGGTATTCGCTGAAATTCTTCTATTTTCCCTCGTGCTTTTGCCATTATCTTTTCACAGAAGGCTGAGCTTAAGGGCAATTTATATTGACTTGCATATTCAAAGAGGCATAATTCTGGGAGGAGTTGGGACGGGACAGCAGGCATGTCCACGTGCGTTACTTTTCACGCTGACCGGATTTATGTAGCGGAAGAATGTAGAAGTTGGTATTCGCACAGATTTATGCATCTGGATTTTTTTGTGCGTACGAACATTTCCGTTTTTGTGCTTACGCCATGTTATAGTGTGAGTTCTATGCATGGCATTATACATGAGGCCCCTGCTCTACAACACACTACTTGGTAATTTATTCCATGTGTCTATTGTTCTTTGTGAAAATAACCACTTTGTAACATTTGTGTTAAATTTGTCCTCACAAGTTTCAAACCTTCATGTCCTTGTGTTCTTGTTGGGATCCACTGTAATAATTACCTTCATAATTTTAAACACTTCAAGCATGTCAGCACTTATTTTTTTGTGCCTAAACTGAAAGAATTCTGCTCCTTCAATCTCTCCTCATAGCTCATACCTCATAGCCCTGAAATTAGCCTAGTCACTCTTTTCTGCAGTTTCCCTAGCACTGCTACTCTTTTTGTGTAATATGGAGACCAAACCTATACACAGTACACCAGGTGAGGCGTCACTGGTGCATTACATAACTTAAGCATAACCTCTCTTAACTTGTACTCCACACAACATGATATACAATGTAACATCCTATTAGCCCTTTTGATCACTTCTGTACACAGTAGATAATAAAGATTCCATTACAACTTCTATGTCCTTCTCATAAGGTGAACATTTAAGCTTCAGACCTCTCATTGTATATTGAAATGTAACATTTTTACTTTCTACATGTAATACTTTACATTTACTTACATTACATTTGATCTGCCACACCTCTGCTCAAGCCTGTATGATGTCCAGGTCCCTCTCTAACAATTTAATTGATTCTAGATTATCTGCCATTCCACCTAGTTTGGTATCATCTGCAAATCTGACCAGCTTGTTGTTAATTTTCTTAGAAGGATTATTTTTGTATATTATAAAGAGCAGCAGCCCCAGCACAAATTCTTGAAGGACACCACTCTTAATATCACCCAATTTGTAGAACGTTCCCCTCACCATAACCCTTTGCTTCCTGTGTTTGAGCCAATCTTGTACCCACCTACACTCTACGCTTTGATTTCATGCTTGTTTTAGTTTGAGCTCCTAGTATCTCTGTTTCCCCTGATATTCATCATAAACTGTTGTGTATATTTTTCAGACGCAAGAGGAGAAAATGTCTTAGTGCTTTGATTCTCCATCTTCTCTTAGAAACACAGATCTCACAGCTGTCGGGCTGAAGTGCCAAGAACTTCAAATGGGGACTCCATCCAATCTTGGAAAAGTATGCATTCTCGGCTGGGTGACAGCATACAAGTATAAGCTGGAAAAGGGGAGATATGACATGGGTCTAAACACAAGAGTGGACGGATGTGGTCAGTTTAATGTTATAACTGAGCCCACCAACATGGCCATGTGGATAAAACAAAAAGCATACCAACTAGATATTGTGCAGCAGTCTGATCTGCTAAGCCATCTTGGCATAGATACTGTGTCTCAAAATGAGCATCCTATAGCCTGATCTGCAGTTTCTCTTCACCTAGTCACCTCAGCACTTCCAGCAAAACTTTTTTACAGACATCTCAAGGAACGGTATGAAAATGTCTCTGTGATAAAATAAAAAAGTGTAAGTAATTTGTTATGATAGTATTTTTAGTGCTCTTCCCATTTTACCTTTATACATCCTGATCTAATAAGTTTGGTTTTGCTACCCTAATGATTTAGCCATGTGACTCATCTCATCTGGCCAGAAGTCTCAGATGAGCAAGCTTTCTGAAGCCACTTGAACTGAGAATAATATTATCAGTGCTATTTTCCAATATTATTCTAAAATAAATTAAGCAGATTCAGAAGGGGATTCATGGATGGATGGATGAATGGATGGATGGAGGGATGGATTAATTGCAGGTTCATCAGACCAAAGTTTGGGGTTTGAAAGCTGTGCCCCTCTGTGTGGGGTCTGCACATTTTCATAATGTCTGTTTAGGTTTTTTTCAGGATTTTCCAGTGTGTTGGTATAACTGGTGACTGGCTCTATGTAAGTGTGGACATCTGAATGGGCCCTGGGTTGAACTGGCATCCCATCCAGGGCTACTGGGATATGCACTGACCTCCTATGAACCTTAATTGAATTAAGTGAGGTTTAGGATAACCCAAAGACCTCTAAGAAAAAAAAAAAAAACTGGCAGCGCCACTTTGCTGTTCCACCTTCAACTAAGACGTGTCAACATGGCATATCAGTGTTTCTTTCTGACCTTTAAATGCTGGGTGTCAGAAAGTGCCAGATGCCCACCAATAAAACAAAAAAAAAGTAATCTGACAAACAGGTTTCAGATCTCCATGTTCCATCAGCGTTCACTTCTGATTAAGTTTAATAAAAAGGTTAATCATGTTAAATGTTTTTAAATTAGAAATACTTTTAATTAGAACGTAAGGTGTCAATGGCAAGAATAGCCTTGACAGGGATGAAAATATTCTGACCCACACTCAGAGTTGGAGAGACGATGACGACTTCAGAAAGCAATTGAGTTACTTGTGAGTAAAATGCAAATCAGCCACCATGTTTTGTGCCTTTCAATCCATTCCACCCTCTTCTCTGGTTGAACTGGCCACTTTGGCCTGACACCGTTGAACATTTCACAGAACCTATGCTTAATACTCCTTTACTGCAAAGATTTTCAGCTTAAGCTGACTATAGACTTTAAATTGACAATGGAGGAGTGTGATGGACTGGCATTAAGAATTGTTCACTTCTTGTGTCAATAGTCACCCTGTAATCAATTGAATAAAGCAGGCTCAGAAAATGAATGCATTTTGGTGTTGAAGTAATGGCATGTGTGTTTCTGTGTGTGTCCACTTTGGCCTCATGACTCCAAACCTCTGATATTAACTATCCACTTAGCCCAGCATTGGTCGTTATCTGTTCTTCACTTTCCTAACACTACACAGTACATACTTGAAGGTCTTCATTGTTCCACTATCAATTTGTACACCATGTCTAGTTACATATATACATTATTCTGTAACAGCATCAAGATACAGTATGCCTTTGTATCTTGACAGAAGAACTTTAAAACATAAAGCCTGCACCAACTTTATTGAATTCATTTAATTATTTCAAATTTTCTCCAACCTTTTGTCTATTTTTAGATGAAACTGCTCCCTTCAATGTGAGTGTGGAACTATTGAGTACAAATTATTACACAGTGAGCACTGTTTAGGTGGTAGGACTGCACTAAGCAGACAGTCTATACAGTAATGTTGTGTAGTATATTATAGACTGATTGTGCTGGTAATACCAGGGCACTGTGTGTATATCATTAACTAAATACTGGTTCAAAAATGTAGAAATGCCTTGTGAATTACTTTGAAATATTAAGAGTATAGTATGGGTGCCATATACCACACGTGGCTGTAGGAATAAGGAAGAGAACGGACTAGATAAGGAAAGATAAGATAAGATGAGATAAGATGACACTCTATTAATCCCCGAAGGGATATTTAGGTGTTCCAGTAGGTCAGGGCAAGTTGAGGAGCATGCACTGTGTAACAAAGGTGCTATATAGGAGCCTGACCCAACACAGATGGACACGGGAGGCACAGATAAAATAAAAAGACTTTTATTTTTCTTCACCTGTGGGGTACGTCTTCCCCGTAAACCCCACAGGCACAACACAGTCCCCAGTGTACAAACACACAAAGTAAGCACACCACACTCCTCTCTTCTGGCACCACCACTCCTCTCGGGCAACCTTGTCCTCCTCCACCCGACTCTGGCCATTGAGTGGTGGTTGCTGGCTCCTTTTATGGCCCACCTGGAAGTGCTTCAGGTGCTTGATCACCTGTTTCCGGTTGCACTCCCAGGTGGGATTGAAGATTTGTCCAGATGGACTCAGGAGCCCATGCAGCGCCCCCTGGCGGCCACCCCAGATCCCAACAGGGCTGTGGAGAACTCCATCTCCCATGGAGCCCTGTGGGAGGCTGAGGCACCACTCCAACCCAGGGGGGTGGCCATCCACCGTCCAGTGGGAGGTACTGCACCGTCCAGGGCTGCTCCCCCTGAATATATAGTGAAAGGGCATCCCGGCTGATCATTGGACCCGGCCATCTGCCACAAATGGTACAATGCATTGCCGCACTCACCACATGATGAAACAGCTCCGGATCCTTGTTGGCAAGCCCCCAGGAAGACACGTGGTCCAGTCCCACCCTCTGGAAAAAACCCTCTATCTGCTACAGCCAGGTGTTACATGGGCATCCCCTTAGCCTAGTGCAGCCACTCGGTCCTCAACAATGAGGATCCTACGAGATGGATCACCCTTGGTGAATCACCCCACATGGCTGTAGTGCCATAACTGATGCTCCCTCACAATACAGGTAATGTGCCTCATTTGGGACTCCATGAGCATCCGCTAATTCGACACAAAGTCAAACCAGTGGTACCCAAGGATTCTCCAAAGAGAGACAGTACTGAAGGATTCCAGTCTTCATCTCATGTCCCTGGATATAATCCATGTCTCGCAACCATATAGCAAGAAGGGGAGCTCCAGGACTCTAAAGACTTGGACCTTTGTCCTTTTGCATAGATATCGGGAGCGCCACACACCCCTTTTCCAGTGACATTATGACCCCCCATGCTCTCTCAATCCATCTATCAACTTCATAGGAAGAATCACCAGAGACATGAATGTCACTGCCAAGGTAAGTAACCTCTCAACAAGGTCGACACTCTCTCCGCAGACAGACACACTGCTGATAGCTGGGCCCAATCCTACAAGCCTAGACACTCAGACTCCTCACTCAGTCTCTCAAGAGCCCCGATCAGAGCCTCCACTGACTCCACGAAGATCACAGCATCACCTGAAAAGTCAAGATCAGTTAATCTCTCCTTACCAAAAGATGATCCAGAGCCCCCACGACCTTACCCAACACCAAGTCCATGCAAGCAATGAACAGAGTAGGAGAAAGAACACACCCCTGACAAACCCTAGAATCAACTGAAAAAAAAAACGCAGAAATTCTGCCTCTACTCTACACAGCACTCACAGTATCAGTGTATAGGTCGGCCATGATATCAAGCAACTTTGAGGGGATCCTGCAAAGTATTAGGATGTCCCACAGGGCAGCTCAATCAACTGAGTCTAACGCTTTATGAAATTCGGCAAAGGCTGCAAAGAAACTCGGTCGATGGCAGACTTCTTAGGCATAAAACCAGACTCCTCTGGTCGCTGGTAGGTGAACAAGTAATCACAGAACCTGTTCAGGATGACACTAACAAGGACCTTACCCAGCACTGAGAGCAGTGTTATTCCCCTGTAGTTGCTGCAACACAGGATATCACCCTTCCCTTTCCAGATAGGGATGACAAGTCACATTTTCCAGTCTTTTGGGATCATGCCCGCACCACCAGTATTGGAGTACCAAGTCCAACGATGCGGCACAGGGCGCTAGAATCTGGATCCAGTGATCCGCAGCCACCTTTTGCAAAGTCAAGGAACATGGAGCCACTTTCATCACAGTCACTAGACCCAAGGGGACCAAGACAATCCACATAGCCAGCCTTGCCAGTGCCAGTGGTCACATTGAATTCACCATTACCAGAGGAGTGTCACATCATGGGCACCCATCAAACGAGCTAATAAAATGTCTGCCTCACTGAGACATCACTCACCGCAGTCAGATCATACACTGAGACAGCACACAAGGCACCCAGAGAGTGTCTTAATCTGAGACTCATATACGCTCATTGAAAGGAGTGACATCGGACACCATCGGAAGGAGCCGATCTGCCGCAGCAACAGCTACTTCCTGAGTGTGACAGCTATCAGAGCAACCAAACCAATAAAATGTGTACCCATCTACAGAGATCTGGCCAGTCCCAGGTCTGCGCACCTCAAATAGTGCTGTCACTGAAATGCGGAGTTAACGAAGCTCCTCCGACAGCAGAGGAAGATGATCATCATGTTGGACAAACAAGCTGGGACATGAGTGCTGCCATGCAGCGGGCAATGCCTCAGCACCACACCAGTTCTGATCCCCAAACAGGCCTGACCCCACTGGCTCTCTGATGGCTTTGACTCTTCTAGGAATGGGGCTCCCAAGGGCTTTCCTCCATCCCCTTCATAATGCAAGCAGCGTTCCTATGGGCGGCTATAGCAAAGCTCCTCCCACAGAGAGTAGAAAGGAGTCCTGTCTGTCATCTCAGAGCTGCGTGAAGTTTTTTTTACGGTGGCTGGAGTGCCAATCCTGCCACCAACCCCTATGGTTTTCCTGCAAGTCAGAGGACCGCTTGCAGGGCTGGATGCATTTTAATGTCATACCCAGGACACAGTAGCTCACAGCATAATTAAAGCAAGTACGTATATATTAAATAACTAAAACACCTAATGAAATATATAAGGTGAAACTGATAAGATAAATAAACCCATAAAATTCCAAAAATTGTGACGTATTACCATTCCACAGAAATAAATACAGTGCAGTATCACAGTATTATAATATACACGATAAAAGTGATACATAGGATGACCAGTAACCACGGATACAGTGTCTAGTGATGGATAAAGTACCAGTGATTACAGAGTCTGGTATCCGATACATACAGTTCATGAAATAATCTGGTAAAGGATACTTGAATTAAAGATCATAACGATAGCAGCAGCAGAGCTGTTGGCCCTGCAGCAGTTTATGGAGTGGATGGGAGGGGATATTCATAATTAATGACACCTTTGTCAGCATCCTTCTGTCTTCTATCAACTCCCCAGTGTCCAGTTTCACTCCAAGGACTGAACTGGCCTTTCCGATGATCTTGTTCAGTCTGTTAGTATCCTTGGCTCTGATACTTCTGCCCCAGCACACCACAGCATAAAAGATGGCACTCAATACTACAGACTCATAGAAAATCCTCAGCAGCAGGCCTCTCACACTGAATGACCTCACCTTCCTCAAAACATAGTTGTCTCTGGCCCTTCTTGTACAAAATGTTCACATTCTACTCCCATCCAAACTTATCATTCAGGTGATCACCCAGGTCCTTGTAGATTTTAACTATTGTTTCTCAATTTTCTTGCGTGCATACAGTTCAGACTCTAGGTGGCACAATGTGGGCCCTGCTTTTGTTATCACGTGGGTACTTTATGGTTCTGTGTGATTGATGTCTTGCAACAATATAGAGCCTTGTATGCACTGTTTGGTTCATTTATGGTTCCACCCAGTCACTCTTTGATGTTATGTGGGCAGCTTTTATAAATGAATATTCACCTTAATTCATTTCTACTGGGCATAATGTTAAGCTGCTGGGAGATTCTTGATGTTGATCTCAGCGTGTTCATCTAAACACTTGATTAGGATTCAAAAGACTCAACACTGGCCACTGAGGAAGCTGAATCTTTTTCAGTAATGACACAACCTTATGTCTTACAACATCTCATTTACAGGTAGCCTGGCATAGTGTATGTTGATGCTGCACGCAAAACAAGACTCCCTCCCCATTTGCTCCCTCAGGCTCATATTTTGTGTCCTTTGGAGAGACAAGGCCGCCAACAACACAGTGCTTGAGAGGGCAGCCCACCTCCATCTTTTCCCTTCTCCTCTTTAGAGAAATGGCAAAAGGCCAACCGGAAGACCCCTGATGCTCTGCAAGGATGTCTGCGGGCATGACCTCAAGACTCTTGACATTAACACCAGCATTTGGCAGTTGATCACCTCAAATAGGAGTGGCTGGAAGCAGGAGGTGATGAATAAGAGAGCAAACAGGATATTAGAGTTCCCTATGCATTTTGCTGCACATGGTAAGGCAAGGATTACCACTCTTGTTTTGAACTCCACAGCCACAGCAGATGCTCCTACAGCCAGTCCACCAGTGATGCAGATGCATTATCCCTGCTATCCATAAAGCTGGCTACTACTGTGCAGATAAACATGGATATGTTTTTGTGGGGTATGTTCTTATTTACTGCATATGGTTGTTAGGGCATAATACCTTCATAGTAGCACCACTTTGGTCATTTGGCAAACTAAGACACATAATCCTGCAGTAAACATTTAACAAACTGGCTGCTTTTGTTCTTTTAGCATTTTTGAAGTCTATTAACAGAGTGTGGCCATTAAGAAATTAAGTGACTAAATGACAATGTGAATGTCCATCTGAGTTAAGAGTTGGGTCCTCATTCATATATGATTGACACTTTATGGTGCTGAATTAGTGTGTTAGCAGTGAACAATTTAGATAAGTGGTCACTGGATGGTACCATGTGGATAAAGTTTTGGAATTGTGTGACTTTGCCTACCTACCCTTGACACATTATGTTATTCCAGGATAGGCACGGTTTATCTGCTATGTTGAAATTCAGTAGGCACTGTGCTTTCTGGTTTGAAGTTCTATACATCCTTTCAAGAGTCATAGAGATCCCTCTTACTATCCTAAACACAGACCAGCTCCTGAGGGGTTAATGGCACAGACAGGTGATGATGCAGCTAATTAGTGAAGCGCAACAGGAAATGGGATTTGTTAGTGGGAGTCGCATGATTATTATTATCAGGTTTTTACAGCAGCAGAAATGTTATTAGTCCTATAATAAACATGTAAATGAAGATTAGTATTCAGCCAAGGGAGTCACAGCCCCCACGATGATGTCACTCTCATCACAATTTCCTCCTGCTGAGGGCCACCGCTCCATTTGCAGTGCCAGCAAGAAGCTCTGACTGGTGAGTGACTTTCTGAAGAGGACATGCATGGTGGGACTTTGCCCTCATCACCTGTGTTACTCAATTACTGGTCAGTGTTCCCTGCTGCTTCGTGCCACAGCTGGCACTCTGTTCCCATATTAGCAGGAGTGCTGAGTTTTCTCTCTCTTTCCTGTTCAGTCACCTTTGATTTAAAAAGATTTTCAGGAGCCATGGACTACATGTGCATGTCTCTGCTGTAATGCAATATGAGTAGCAGCTGGGTGGTAAACCACTTGACTGGCACAAAACCCTGCAGAGCAGGAAGGAGCTATTCTAGGATTGTCACTGTTCCTCTGCCAGGAGGACCGGCTGGTAATAGTTGTAAATGCTCCTCTGGGATGACTGAGTCTTTTGCCACTTTTTTCCTTTCTTAACAATAATGCATATAAATGAAGAATCCTAGGTGACTTGATTTTCCTCCACAGATTGAAGTAAACTTACAGGGAGCACAGGAGAAATGTAGATGTTCCTTGTAGGGCAGGGTTAGTGTGGCAATCTCCGTAATGTTTTGCTTTGTAGAACTAGATATTGTAAAATAATGTGACAGCTGGGATTTGGAGACAAACGAGACGCCAAAAGTGAACCAGTTTAAAAAAATGAAGGAAATATTTAAACTATTTAAACAATAGCAAATGTTATGTAGCCATTCTCCTTCCCTTGCTTTCTTGAGAGGAGTCTGTTCTGACTGCCATGCTTAGTCTGGGTTGTAATTTATGGGTGGGATTTCAACATCCAGGTGTTTAAAAACATTGGTGGATTTTAAGAGAACTATAGAACACCTGGTAAGAGATTTGTATTGCTGCGCTCCCTCAAAAACACTCTTCATAAGTGTTATACTGTAAGTGTTATGGCTGTATTTTAACAGCATACAGCATGGGCCCACAATTTACCGAGGACTTCAGTACTGACCATTTAGGAAGAGATCATATAACTTAAGCATCTACTCATATCTGAATCTTCTTTAGAACTGTCAAATTATATAGCTATATCACAAAATAATTATAAAGTAATTAGCTAAAGAAAACATAATAACAGATAGATAATGTAAATCATTTAACCAGAAAACAACAGAAGACACTATTGTTTTAACACAAAAGTGCTCAAAAAGACACTTTGGCCTTTATTTATTGGTGTACAAGTTAATGCTTAAATAATGTTCCTAAGCTTACTAAGACCCTGCAACATTTCACTGTGGAATTCTTAACAAAGGGAGGCTGCATGCTGTTGGGGCTAATCTTGCTCTTAGTTTTCCACCCAGAAAGGATCTAACACTGAAGCTCCGAGGACCTTAGCAATGGCAGGCTGCAAAGTGTTGACACCAGTCATGCTGCCAGTTTTCAAACCCTGCAAAAACTGAACCTCTGAATGCCTCACTTGTAGACGCACTAGGGCTCTCGCTACATCTTTCACTGAATACTCTAACACAGGCCAGGAGCTGATTCCTGTCAGGACGACAGATCACAGTCTGCTCTCAGTTCACTACGTGTGAAAGGATTTAACCTGAACGAGCACAACTCTTTATATTACTAACATCTAAACACCCTTAACAAGTGATTTCTCCCCCCTGAACCTGAACAGGATGCCTCCTCATTATATTATATCACTTATTGCCTGGGGTTAGGATCCTACAGAACCTGAATTCGTACCTCAGTCCATCAACATATAGAACCTCCAAGCCTCTGGTAATTGCTAGTGTCACTAAATAAAAAGTCAGTTTCAATGAGATAACACCAAAACCTTATCTCAATCTAAACGTATGTATATTTGCAGGGAACACAGGCATATAAGACACTAGAAGTTACAACAGAAGAAGACACACATCTTGAATGATTCAAATCAAAGTCCATACAACAAGCTTCACATCACATGGTTTCTTTGGCTTTCTAGCTGTTGCAGCCTTTATCTTCTTAATCCAGCCTAAGGTGCTCCATTAAAGTGTGAAACATTGCATTGTCTTTTTCCTCTTAGGCCAGCTGAGATGCTAGGGAACGTTGGGGCGCACCTGCAGGTGACAATCCTGACTGAGATGCTGAAGAAGTGTTTCCAAATCGTCTCATTTATAGGTTGCCTTTTTGGCTGATAATGCAAGATTTAACAAAAGTTGCCCCCAGACGAAATCGGACAAGTGAAAATATCCAGTGGTCCTGCCACTTGTCAGTGAAGGTGCTTTTAGCTAACTACAATAACAAGTTCACTAAAACATCCCAAGCTCTTATTTAAAAATTTCTTACAAGCTTACACAAGCAAGTTAGTTAATCTGATACTAAATGTTACACAAACTCATAGTTCTAACACCGGATTAGCATTTATTGCAACATATGCATATCTCCTGGTATCCTTCAATTTATTTTCAAGTTTCCCAATATCGTCTTCCTTTTAAAAACACTGGCATTCTATGAGTTATTGCCATGTGTTTACTGAGCCATACTTCTGTCTAAAAAAGTTCTTGCTTGTCAAATTCCTGTTTGAATACACACAATTGACAACTAATGCTGTTTTTTCCTCGTGAGTTTTACAATACTACTTTGACTACACAATTTATTCCAGTGGTGTCCAAGTCCGATCCTGAAGGGCCATAGTGGTAGCAGCTTTTCCTTTCTACCAATTTTTACATCTGCGACCAGTTCCTGCTGTTAATTATTTTATTTCTTTTCATTGAATGGCCGCGTTTTTAAAAGTCCTTTGAATTGCTTTTTATTCCCCTTAAAGAGGAGCCAAACAAAAATGAGCCAACAGATGACCAGCTATGTCAGAGCCTCAGACTCCAACCAATTTCACTCCATCCATTTTCTTAATTAGAAGTCATTTCTTGTTGTTAATTAAACCAGTTAATCAATTCCATAGCTTCTTGGTGCTCTCATTCTGAAACAGCAGACAATTCCAAAACTGTTTATTTTCTTTTTTTATAAGAGCACCGTCAAAATGTTGTACCTGAGCGGATTAACATTACTGAGCCCTTCACATTTCTTTATTTTCAGATATTGTATGATGGACACAGGTTAGCTGGTCATGCGTTGGCTTGTTTTGTATCTCATTATTGTTTGCCTGCTAGTTTAGGAAAAAGGAAACAATTAAGGGGTTTACATTTTAAATAACAAGTTAATTAAAGTGAAGGCAAATAGGAATTAATTAGCAGCAAATCTGGTCACTAATTAAGAAAAAAGGTTAGAATGAAATCTGCAGTCAAGGGGCCCTCCAGGATCAGAGTTAGACACTTGATTTATTCACTTAAAAGTTGCATATTATAAATAATCTGAAAATAATCTTAATATTCACTCAAATCAAATATCACAAGCCTGATATAACACATTGTTTTTATCTCAATGAAACTTTCATGGTGGTAAGCTTTAGAGAAGACACCAATCTTTGACTTCCTTGAGAATATCTATGAATGTGGAGCTTCAGAGGCAGTCAGTGTTCCAAAGAGAAGACAATGTCATGTCATACAATAAGAAGGATGGCTTAAAAAGATCCATGTTGTCTCTCAGAGAAAAGCAAGTGAATTAGGAATTCAAAGAGTTCGGTGTAAGGGCTTATTAAAAGAGTTACCAGGTGTTAAAGTGTGCTGTGGAATGAAAAGGAAGCCATTGCAGTTAGGCTAGCGGAGGGGTTAGCTAATAAAATGACAGCCGTATGACAGGTGTTTATATGATGAATTAAACACATCAAGGCCCCAGGATCTAACAGGATCAAAATCAATTAATGCCAAACTGCAGGCCACAGGGATCTGAGAGACTGACATTGGCAAGCGGCACACTGTGGCCGTAGGTGTCATCCACAATTTGCAATTTGGTCTGATTCAAGAGAACAAAAAGAGCAATCTTCTGAGGTAGAATGGGATTAGACGTCACTAAAATAAAAGAGTAAAATGTTAAAATATGAAAGGCTTAGGATCTAAGACTTTAAAGCACTGGGATCTGCAAAGAAGTTTGTAAAAACTACAGAAGTCTCTTGTGAGAACACAGAAGAACTAAATAAGAAAGGGCAGAGCAGGCTCTTTTTCCTTAAATGACTGTGCTCCTTTAATGTGAGTAATCCTTCACATCTTCTATAGCTCTCTGATGGTCAGTGTGATTTTCTACACTGTGATGTGCTGGGCTGGTAACATCACTTCAAGAAAGGCCCACCAAATCAACAAGCTAATTAAAAGGATAAGCTGAGTTATGGGATAATCTCTGCACCCCTGAAGATAGTAGTAAAGGAAAGAATTAATACAAAACTGAGTGTCATTATGAACAATGCTGAACATCCTCTCTCTGACACACTAGCACTAAGGACTTTCAGCCAACAAATCATTCTGCATAATACCTCCCTGTGGTGAGAATGACAAAGCAGGACTTTTCTTTCTTTTTTGTCATTCAAGTGTGTGTTCAGACCAAAGTGTGTATGTTTATTTATTTATGAATCTATTTATATATTTATTTATTTAAAGAGCTTTTGTAAAAAGCCAGATTTCTCCCTGGGATCAAATCTACTGTTTCAGAATAAAATACTATGAAAATTCAAAGTTACGATTTCTATGTGTCTGATCATTTTTAAAAATTTTCTGTTAATTTCTTTTTATAAGAGTCACTTCCCATTATAGGTTGTTTTAAACTACAACAACATTTATTTATATAGCACATTTTCATAAAAAATAATGTAGCTCAAAGTGCTTTACATAATGAAGAAAGAGAAAAAAAAAGACAAAATAAATGAGTATTAAAATAAGGGAACACTAATTAATGTAGAATAAAAGTAAGGTCTGATGGCCAGGGAGGACAGAAAAAACAAAACAAAAAAAAAACTCCAGACGGCTGGAGAAAAAAATAAAATCCGCAGGGGTTCCAGGCCACGATACCGCCCAGGCCCCTCTGGGCATTCTACCTAACATAAATGACCTCAATCAGTCCTCATAGTATTCGGGGTTCTCATGTAAGAATTTGATGATGACGGTCATGTGGACTTCTAGCCTTTAATCCATCAATGTAAGGACATCACAGTGCTTTGATTAGGTGGTGGTGGCACAGATCGCCACCACAGAAAACCGGAAACAGAACAGAAGAGAAAGTAGGGGTTAGTACGGCTTTTGGAGCCACCATGAATAATAATAATAATTAATTGAATATACAGAGCATCAGGATTAAACTAAAATGAACTTATGAGAAAGCCATGTTAAAGTAATGTGTTTTGAGCAGTGTTTTAAAGTGCTCCACTGTATTAGCCTGGCGAATTCCTATTGGTAAGCTATTCCAGATTTTAGGTGCATAACAGCAGAAGGCCGCCTCACCACTTCTTTTAAGTTTAGCTCTTGGAATTCTAGGTAGACACTCATTTGAAGATCTAAGGTTACGATTTGAAATGTAAGGTGTCAAACATTCCGAAATATAAGATGGAGCGAGATAATTTAAGGCTTTGTAAATCATAAGCAGTATTTTAAAGTCAATTCTAAATGACACAGGTAACCAGTGTAGTGACATCAAAACTGGAGAAATGTGCTCGGATTTTCTTTTCCTAGTTAAGATTATAGCAGCTGCATTCTGTATTAGTTGCAACCAATTTATGTCTTTTTTGGGTAGTCCTGAGAGGAGTGCGTTACAGTAATCTAGTCGACTGAAAACAAAAGCGTGAACTAATTTCTCAGAATCTTGCAAATGTTATAAGAGGTCTAACTTTTGCTATATTTCTTAAGTGAAAAAATGCTGTCCTAGAAATCTGATTAATATGTGATTTAAAATTCAGGTCAGAATCAATAGTTACCCCTAAATTCTTTACCTCCGTCTTGACTTTTAATCCTAATGCATCAAGTTTATTTCTAATAACCTCATTATATCCATTATTGCCAATCACTAAAATTTCTGTTTTCTCCTTATTTAGTTTGAGAAAATGACTACTCATCCATTCAGAAACACAAGTAAGACATTGTGTTAGTGAAACACTACCAGAGAGGCCCACCCATTGACTAAGGCAATTTCTAAGAATATTGTGATCAATGGTATCAAATGTGGCACTCAGTTCTAAGAGGATGAGAACAGATAAATGGCCTCTGTCTGCATTTACCCACTAGTCATTTACTACTTTAACGAGTGCAGTTTCTGTGCTGTGATTTGTTCTGAAGCCTGACTGAAACTTATCAAGAATAGCATGTTTATTGAGGAGGTCATTTAGCTGCATAATGGCTGCCTTCTCTAGGATTTTACTTAAGAAAGGCAGGTTCTAAAACTTCCAAAAGCAGAGGAGTTGAGATTATTTTTCTTCAGCAGGGGGTTGAATTACAGCAGTCTTAAGACAGTCTGGGAAGACCCCCGTATTTAATAATGAGTTTTGGAATACTATCAATTAGCACGCCCGATACTTTAGGTTGCTGAGTTCTATTATTGCACTTATTTTCTGCTAAACATCTCTTTTAAGTTAATAGAAAATATATTGTATGTTTTCCTGGGGTGCCACTATTTTCAGTTGTCGTTGCCATGACCTGACTTCAGATACAGAGGAGTGTGGTCCTGGCAGTCATGTATTTGATGTTAGCAGGTGCAACACTTAAAAAAAATGATGCCATGGATATATGGGATCATCTGAGTTTGTGGATAAACAAAATAAAAGTTTGTGGATTTAGATAGTGCTGCGGGCAACTGAATTTTTATTTAAAATCTGTGATTTGGGGTTTGATTTAGTATTCACACATTCCACTCTTGGTTACAGAAATTCTGACTAGTTTTGCTGTCACCTCCATTACTCTTTGCCTTTCTCACTGCAAGGCATAACTTCAAAACTTATTTTGGTTTCTTAAGTTGTTCCAGAGATGTAATTGGTAGGGCACAAGAGCAAAAGAAGGTAAAGGATGGGAAGAGGGACTTTTAATCAAAAGGCAAGCAGAGACCAGAATCAGGAATCAAATGGCTATGTGACCAATTTAATGTACAAATCAAAAATCTAAATTTTAAAAGATCTTAACGAGATTTAGTTATAACTGGGATGGGCTTAAGGTAAGGCTTTAGATTGTATCCACAAGCTGGGACAATGATTGTCTAATGACACTGGCTTAAATAATGTCATGCCAGTGACTTCCACGACATGTCCTTGATGACAGACAACCACATGTTAGTGACAGGTGCATAAAATGGGCATTAAAAAAACAAGCAGGCATGTCGGTATTTTCAAATTATGATAGTGATGAAAAAGCAAATCTCAAAACAAAATGAAAGTAGAAAATACAAAGTAAAACTTTATTCTACAAGTCTAAAAACACCAGGAAAGAAAAAGCCTAAAAGAAAATTTTATTAAGTTCAGAAAGCTTTTTGACTCCTGATAGTTTTTGCAATGCTCATCTGCTACTCTGCACTATAATTCTTTCTCTGTCTGTCTAGCCCTGGCAGAACCGCACTGCATTTAGAAGCATTATTCACACGTGGATATCAAATGTGCCATTATTTGCAGCAGTGTCAGCTAAGTATCAAGGAAGCTGCGCAAAGCTTTAACCAACTAGAAAATCATATGATTGAATGTCTTCACTATTTTTCTTGCTTAATGCTAGGGAAAAGCACGTCTTGTTTCTCTGTGCAGTGCAATTTCTTTTAGCAAGGAAGCATTAAACGTAGCTCAGATACTTGAGCTCCATTCCATCTAAATCTAACACCAGTAAAATCTACTCCAAATGTCTAATTTCCTTGTATTTTTTACTGTATGGTTTTGATTGTCCTTTGCACAATTGCCTGCTGTATTTTTACCATATGCTTTGAGTATGTGGCACTTGGAAACAGCATCATGACAGGGCAGCATTTACATTGATTACATTTTTAATATATAAACAAGACTTTATTTGTAAAGGTTTTCATTCCTGTTCATTGTAATAACATTTTTACTGGAGTTTTTATTGGACATCATAGAGAATGTGTCATCCTGCATTTCTCAGTGCTGACTGACAATTCTTACCTGCACAAGAATGAAGAGGTCCTGTACCCTGTCATGCATACCCATCTGAGCATCACCCTGCTTGGTAAGCAATACCACTCTGGTTGAGGGGGGCACTGTTGCTAACGATATTATCTGTTTCTGTCCCTACAGCACAGAGAAGGTGCCCAATGAAGGCAACTGACTCCACCCCTTCTGGTTGAACATTTATATTCGAGACGTTCACAGAAGGTGGTGTCTGATTGTGGAATGACACTCGATGGAGTGGGAGCTCCAATCCAGACCCAACAGGCATTATAAGACCATTGAAATGACCCTTTATTTGATTTATTTGCACAAGTGAGCAATGTTTGAGTTTGTTTTTGTTTAGTTGATTAAACAGGGTGACCCAGTTGGTACCCCAACATTTGTCTGGATTCAGTGTGATACATCACATGACCAAAACTCACAACTCTTATTTTGCATTTTCAGGATCCCGGTCTCAATGCATACCTCTAATGCACATCTTCATTCACAAGTAGCCCCATAAATTGCTATAAACTATATGAGATTAGCTTTCCCCCACAGCTCCTCCCACGTAGTAGTGAAACTGGACCAACTTTAACCCTTAAACTGCCACATAATGCACTCCCAGACGCCAAATACTTTTTTGCTGCATTTTTTAAGGAAATGTCACAAGTCACCAAGAAAAAGTGAAATTTTAATGGAATACATATTTTTTTCATAGAAACAGCATCACAATTACTGCAACACTGATCATTTTACACAGGCCAATGAACTGTAAAAACTATAAAAAAACTACTGCAATAATGTACCATTATATGTACAAGATGCAACTGACGCCATTGATGAAATTCAGTAAATCACCAAGCCAACTGCGCTTGAATTGGATGCACGCTAGCACACAGAAGCCAATGCTGATGCTTGCAGGCTAGTCTAGTGCAGCGGGCTGAATCCCAGGGATAGTCATGCTGATATGCTACGGGATGGCAGTGGTCATGAGCTGGCTGCTCAACAAATGTAAGTCACTAACTGATCAGCTCTGGCATGCTGGCAAATTGCACTGGGAACCGACTGTAGCCGGTTGTGGCGTTCAACAAATGTAAGATCTCTGAAGATACTTGGCTTCAGTGTTCTGGCAAATAGCACAGGGATCCAACTATAGCCGGTTGCGATGTTTAATGAGTGTACGTCGCCAAATATACTTGGCTCCGGCGTGTTTGCAAATTGTACTGGGAACCGACTATAGCCAGTTGTGGAGTTTAACAAATGCACTTTGCTGAATATGCTTGGCCCCCGGCGTGCTGGCAAATTGCATTGGGAACCAACTATAGCTGGTTGTGGTGGTTTAAGGGTTAAAAATCAACAAAAACGAAAGGAAGGTACACTCAAATGTCAAACATTGGCACTGTGTCTGATTGTGTTCAGCACTAATGGGAGTGTGTCCCCCGCATGAAGAGAAAAGCACGTGGCCGTGAAATGTCTGTCAATGAGCAGCTACCTTCTAAAACACATGTAGCTCTGATCTCTCTCTCAAAAACATCAAACGTTACTCCTTAACAATGTGTAGATGATAATGTCTGTTGAACAAACAGGTATCGCTAGCTAAGCAGCGGCAAGGTACGCTCCAACAGATGACGAGAGGTAGACTGACTCGAATGGAGGCTGGAGCATGAGTAAGGAGGGCCCCTCCCCCCTCCCCTCAGTCCACAGCCACTCTCTCAGATTTGCGTGCAAATAAATCAGTACTGCAAGCGAACTACGATACATAGTGGGATAAGAGAAGTTGCAAAATCAACAGGAATGTTCAAGCAAATTATAGGAAAAAAACAATCTAAATCCATTAAGTAGTTCTCTCGTGAACAGCTGACAGACATACAGGCAGACAGAAAGACATTGTATTTTATATAGTGTGATAATAACTGAGACCAGAAATCGTGAAAAAGGTTTGGGGCAGCCACCCGTATAATCTCCCTGGCTGCAAAAGGCTTTGGAGTAGAACAGAGCTGTTCAATTGACTGAGTCCAAGATAGAACTGACTCATTGATGTTAAGATGGTGGCTTTTAAGGCCCGTATGGTAATTGACGGCATCAAAGGGGCTGGAACCGGAAGTAACGTCATCGAAGGCCCCAGAACCAGAAATGACATCTTCTATGCCGGAAGTGACATCATCAAAGGCCCTAGAACCGGAAGTGACGTCTTCTGAGGCACCAGAACCTGGCAGTATTTCTCAGGAAAGATCTGCAGGGAACTGAGAAAGATAGTCAGTGCACCTCATCTGATCGGATGTGGTATTACTGTTACTTAAGCCCTTTAGCTGCCTCCTACTCGCACATGTGTGACAATATATATATTTAAATGAGGATGGACATCATGATTTTCAATCTAATAAATTAACAATTGCCAACCCATCTAAATAATAATGTCTACCATTACAGCTACAGTTGGAAAAGTGAAAATACTAAAGTTAGAGTCATTGGAGTTGAAGTTTTCATTTTTATTGTTTACATTTGATTCTCATGTTACAAAAAATACATAGCAGCACTAGAAAAAGTCCAGAAAGGAGTGACTAGGCTGATTAAAAGAGTGAGAAGTATGAACTGTGAGGTGAAATTTTCAGTTTATGCAAGTGAAGATTAAGAGGTGACATGGCTAAAGTATTTAAAATTGGATAGGTAACTTAATTAAAACGTTAATTAGTACAGGGGACCCAACTTTTACTTTAAAGTTAATTCTTCAGCAATTACACAGGGAAAGTAATGGAAATTTTAAATATGTTAGCAAATAGTGTGGTTGATAGTAAGGCTTGGAGTTGTCATGCACGTGTGTATAGGGGGCAGCTGAAGGGCTCCATTGACTGTAATTCTACCACCGCTTCAAGGATTGGCACTGTGTGCTAATGCCTTTTCTTTTCCTCCCTCTGCTGACTTGATGATTGATGACTGTAGCACCTCAGATATGTATATACCTTCTGGAAGGACTGAAAACTGGAAGCTTAGCCATTGTTGTTAGTTCACTTTGAACTTGCACCTGAAAAGACGTTTCAGCAACTTATTTCATGTTTTTATTCTGAATAAACCTTCAATTACACAGGGACTCCAGGCAAGTATCCCAACTCTTTAACATTGTTTTGGCCTTTCTCTTACCGGGAACCTTCAAAACCTGGCTTGATACTACTGTATTTTAGTCAATCTAGGTTTAGTGAGCTTGTTGGAATAAATGTTCTTTTTGTCACAACTGCCCTAATGTTCTTGTGCTTTTAAACTTTTTTTTTAACCACCCTTTGTGTAACTTAGATTGGATGGTATCTTGAGGCATCAGGCACACATTACACAACAGCAAAACTTTGCTCTTTATTTATAAAGGTCATTTGAGAACCTTGAATTATGCAAAAATATTTTTTATTAATTCTGCTATTCAGTACTGTCCAAGCTGACCTTGGGGCATCTTGTACAATGAGCTATAATAAGTTCTGATCTGATGACGGGTTAATTTAAAAGTGTCTCCTTTGGTTGTAATGGGAGTAAACTCTATACACAAAGGGTGACTTTCTTACCTCCTTTGGCAGCATTACTCTTGGGGTAATGAGCTTAGGAAGGTTTGCTTTGGCTGGCATTGTTCTGTTAAGTTTGCCATATGGACCAATTAGGGTGTGTTTTGTTATCTATCTATCTATCTATCTATCTATCTATCTATCTATCTATCTATCTATCTATCTATCTATCTATCTATCTATCTATCTATCTATCTATCTATCTATCTATCTATCTATCTATCTATCTATCTATCTCATAAATGCTAATACTGTATTATAAAATGGCGTTCAGGAGTATAAGTGACAGTATTTCACTTGGTAACTCCTGAAATGACCTGGCAGCTCTCAGTCTATAATAAATCTCAAAGGACCATTTCATCTTAGGTCTCACTTGAGGATGCAAAACAGCTATGAAAGCTTTGTCATTTCACTTTATCCCTAACTCCAGATAAGGGCCAGTTGAGTGACACTAAATCTCTGCTACAATGACAGGCATAATCCTTTGCCAGGGAGGAAAAAATTATATATATATATATATATATATATATATATATATATATATATATATATATATATATATATATATATATATATATATATATATATAACTATATATATGTTTTATTTGTCCACATTAGTGATGTGATAAACTACTGTATGTGATCTGAGTAGTAAGGAGGTCCTACACTGCACATACAGGTCTGTGTACAATACAGTACTGTACATACATTATGTGTGCACACATATACACTCAGGTAATAAATCAAGTGACTTTACATTTTAGTCTATGGTGGAAACAGACATATTTAACAGGAATGATCTACTGAAAACTGCACTGAGAAAGATACCAAAGTTAGATAGTAATGCATGAATCACTTATTATACCTGGTCATGTAGGAATTTACATTTGTGAACACAGTGATGGCAAGGTGCAAGAGTAAAATTGAAGTGGTAATGTTTTGGTACTTAGGTTCACATGGCAAAATATTTAATAGGAAAATAGTGTATGTATTGGGAAAACTGGTTAATGGTGATAGCATAACAGCACTAAATGGTGCTTAAGTCAGTCAACACACTTTCTGAATGAAATTTCCAGGATCATCCGGCTCTGGTCACCCATGACACTGGACTGGGTTCGTCAGGTCAGAGAATGCTGCATTGTTTTATTTTGCAATACAGTATGTTAAAAACACCAACTTGAATGTTAAAGAATGTTTTGGATATGACACAACCAAATCATCATTACAATTAAGGCCATCAATATTCAAGCAAACCAACTAATGTCTCAGCTGGGAGGTCAACTGACATTTTGTATGAAAACAGGACTATGCTGTCACCATTAATGCATAATGCTACTCATTTCAACTTGAACCTTGTGCTGAGCAGGTGGCAGACTGATTATAGAAGTACATCACCAATCCCTTTCACCTTCCTGTACACCTCAAACAAAGATGCCACTCCAGACTAGTAAAGTTAAAAGCAGTTCCCAGTAAGCTCCAGAACTCACTCATTACTGTCACCAGAACATTCATCCATTATCCAACCCACTATATCCTAACTACAGGGTCACGGGGGTCTGCTTGAGCCAATCCCAGCCAACACAGGGCGCAAGGCAGGAAACAAACCCTGGGCAGAGCGCCAGCCCACCGCAGGACACACACCAGGGTCAATTTAGAATAGCCAATCCACCTAACCTGCATGTCTTTGGACTGTGGGAGGAAACCGGAGCACCCGGAGGAAACCCACACAGACACGGGGAGAACATACAAACTCCACACAGGGAGGACCTGGGAAGCGAACCCAGGTCTCCTAACTGCAAGGCAGCAGCGCTACCACTGCGCCACCGTGCCACCCTTCATCCATTATCAAACCTGCTTAATCTAGTTCAAGCAGATGAGATCTGGAGCCTATCTCGACAGCACCGGGCACAAGACAGAAACCAACCTAGTAAAAAAAAGAAAAAAAATAATAATTCAGTTCTCTTGATGTGAGTTTTCAATTTATGTGTGATAAAGGGTACCCTGAAAAATTATGTTACATTCTGGTGTGTGAATGACACTGGACAAGGACCTCTATAGGCAGCATTTTACATAGACAAAGCATCAAATGAACAGAACAGAAAAAAAATTCCATGTTATGCCAAGTTATTAGTGTGCAGTTGATCCCCAGTTTGACTTTAGCAGTGCCGCAGCAGATTGGCGTGGGTGTAACTATTCATGAGCGATAGCAAGCTGTAAGTTATTTCATTTGTAGTAATGTGCTGATGGAATGTTCCCGGAAGAAAATGATTTATTTTTTTTTCCTTTTAAATTCTAAAGTGTCAAAAAAATCCAAATAATTAAAGAAGTATGTCTTCATGATATTTCTCTAAAGGATACAAAAGTTCAGTAAACTGCGTCAGTATCACGCACCGTCTGTATTATTGCAGTCAGCTCACTTAGCAGAGCTTCTTTCTCCGAGAACTTTAACATGAGTGATAAGTGACATCAAGGGACAGATGGACAGCTCACAACCCTAGCTCTCTAACACATTCATTTTCTCATTCTTCTGCTTCTGGAAATCTATTTCAGTTAAATATCAGCTGTATAGCAGGTTAGATGCAACAGCTATGAACAGATAGTGACGTTCAGATCGTACACTCTGTGATAGGCCCAATAACTGCAGTTATTTGTGTAAAAACTTGTGTTCACTGCAGATGACATAAGATGGATAAGTGGGTTATTGGTCCAGAACAGGGTGTCACACACGTGTGATTAAGGGTCAGCCAAAGGGTCCAATTCAGGGCTTGAAAACACTGGGAAAAGGGTTAGTAAAGGGTACTAATGTGTTCTCTCTTTCTTCCCACAGAACCACAGAAGATTAAGTAACTTTCCTCCCTTCCAGGTGACCTCACTGCCGTCCCACCTTGATGACCTCACCCTACTTCCTGCCATCTCAACAGAAATTCTCAGTCTCTTCATTTATTATTTGTCTTTTTTGTTTTGTTGTTTACAGCTTTCAAGACCAGTTTCAGTCTTTTTTGATTACTCTGCCTAACATTATACGGGCCAATCCCCAAATCTTGTTTTTGTGCCATTATTCTACAAAGGAAACATGGTGGTCATCAGTATTAGGTACAACCCCACTAACGAAAAGCAGAAATGACAGGCTGACATGGGAGCTCTTCATTTTTTTGGCAATGCACAAGTGAAGAAAGCAGCCTGTATTATATTGTTATGTCTCCTCAATGTGCTGGTGAGACGATCATTATGGGACGGCTTGGAATTGGTAGGGGTAAAAATACAAAAAAGACATCCTGTGGAAGCGGTAAATGTATTTATAAAATAGAGAAGACTTGATGGTTTTGTACTGACAAGTGAACCTGCCGTTAAGAACCTGCCATGCACACAATAGGGTGGTTGAACTCCTGTTATTAAATTACAGAACAAGGTAGATTCCCAGTGGATGATACAGCTTGCACGATCCTCATTGTTGTAGAGCCGAGTGGCTGGACCAGGCCAAGGGGATGCCCACGTAACACCTGGCTGCGGCAGATAGAGGATCATTTCCGGTGGGTGGGACTGAACTGCATGTCTGCCTTGGGGGTTGACAACCAGGATCTGAGCTGTTTCATCATGTATTGAGTGCAGCAACGTGCTCTACCAGTGCAAGCTCCTCAACCTGACCTGACCTGACCTGTTAATAGCAGAAAAAGACATAATCAGTAATGGCTGGTGGTCCTACTTTGGCCTATAATTTGAGAAATTATCCACTTATACCAGAGTGAGTACCACATCCTTGAAGATGGTGAAAATCTTTACTGGTGGAATGGTATCCTTCTCTTGCTTTATCTACTGGTCCTAGTGTGGTGTCACTGTTGGTGAAGGTAGGAGACTCTTAAATTATTTTAAAAATAAGACCCATAGTAACCTTGTTTACATACAAGTCTGTACATAAGTAAACAGTGACAGGTTAGAACTTCTCCAAGATACTAGGGGTGTTCCAATTTAGTATATTTGGACTCCCAAAAGTTTCTGGTAGGACAATCTGTTTGGAATCTCCCTGGTCCTGTCTATTGCATGGCAGTGAAGAAGTGCCTAGGGCCACTAGTGGGAACTGTCAGAGTGCAAATTCAGACCTTCTCCATAGTGTCTGGCAGTCTAGAAATGGTTCTCAGGGTGTTGCCAGGATGTCCTTCATGGCTTGGGCTTTAAAGCCAAATCTGGCTTGGAGTAGCATAGCAAGCTTTTGGTGAGTGTTCAACTAGCTAGAAGAAGTGAGAGGCCAGTATCTGAACAGGATCCACATAAACCGTCTCTCAGTCAGTCAGTCATTTTTTAACCTATGGCTAAAAGTTCTTTAAAGAGAGCACCTACTGGAGGGGATGGAGAGGATCTTATATAATGACATCCAATTGTGCCACTGTGCTATTTTCCACAACAGCTTCTAATGTGTTCAGTCTTAGCCTTGTGATGTAGCATGCTTTCCTGATAGGTTATGTCTGCCATTGTGTGTCTTTTGAACTCAAGTTATACACTTAAGTGTAGAACAATACACTGACTACTAAAAATCACCACTAGCTTACTGCACACATCTAAAGACCTGAGTCTCCTTAGGAAGCACAGTCTGCCCTGGCCCTTCTTGTATGGTGCCATTGTGTTGTCAGAACAGTCCAGTTTTCTGGTAATGTGAACCCCTAGGTTCTTGTACTCTGAAATTCCAGCTGAGTCCTCCACCAGCAAACTAAAACATACAGTCATATAAAAAAGTTTGGGAACCCCTCTTAATTCTTGGATTTTTGTTTATCATTGGCTGAGCTTTCATAGTAGCAACTTTCTTTTAATATATGACATGCCTTATGGAAACAGTAGTATTTCAGCAGTGGCATTAAATTTATTGGATTAACCTTACCTCTTATGTTAGCTTTCTGTTACTATCTCTTATGTTAACGGGTCGGTTTTGACCCATGTCTTTAATCAGCCATATTACCCTCAAAACAATTATTTATCATCCATTTTTTTTCCTTACCTCCTTGGTTACTTTGTTACGCTTCCTTGTCCATTAAAAGAATGTTTTTAATATTTTTGCTGTGACCTCATGAGCTTTTACTTTAACAGCATACCTCTCGTTTTCAATTTTAAAAAATGATTAAATGAACCTCAAGAGAATTATTTAAATAAATAAAAGGTTGTTATGTTACCTGACTATTACTGAGGGGTATTAGAACACATCTCTTAAATAAATTTGTTATATATATTTTTTATTATAATATTAATTACTATAGTAACATCTATGGTGTTACGGGTCAAATTTGACCCATATATATTTATTTCAAAGAAAAAGGCAAAAAAGTATTTTCAAAAATAACTTTAATATAAATGGAAAGCTAAACAAGTAAATCTCAAAATGTGGATTTGCAAGGTCAAATAAACAACGAACAATCAAGCAAATCAAACCAACAGAAATGAGGCACTAGTTCCAAAAAACGTCTTTGTGTGCAAGAACATGCATGTGCATTTAGATGCATGTGTGGCAAAAAGTGACACTTTTAGTGTGTTCTTTGCAAATATATTTTTTGCAGTAGAAGCAGAGTACGTTTGTCTTTCTGTCTTTATTGCTAGGGCAGACCTGACACCTCTTTCTTTTAGAATCAGGTGGCCTCAGTGGGGTTGTGGCTGTGGCTGTGTAGGTTGATGTTGAGGCAGTGCTGGCCGAAGAGGATGCTGGCACTGATGCTCTTTGTGTTGCTGATGGTGTGGAAGGAGTGCTACGTGAGCTCTGCAGCTGTCTGACCAAGGCTGCAGCGGCTAGGTCCCGGGGCACCCGTTCCCTTTGCTCAATGTGTGCCTTGACAAGGGAACTTCCTAACTCCTCAAGAAACATTCTCCGCTTGTTTTTTCTGGTTGAGTTCCACCCTAGGTGAATGTGGGTCCACAACACAAATGCATTGTATGCAGACACATCTAGAATGTTATAAAACACAACCATTGGCCATCTCCTGGTCATTCTCTGGCAAGTGTAGGTGGCAGTCAGCTTGTCCAGGTTGTCCACTCCACCTTTGTTTTTTTTATAGTCCAAGATAATTATGGGCTTTTTGTCACTTGCTGATGACACAGCTGCGTCTTTGTGAAAAGTGGACATAAGTATCACACTCTGGTGTTTTTTTGGATAATATGAAAGAACCGTGGTGGTGTCTGTAAAAGCAAATTTTGAAGAAAGTGGAGCCCTGTCCTTCACCTGTAAAATTTCGGCAGGCAGCTCAGGTTTATTTTTTTTTACTGTGCCCACCATGGTAAGTTTCCACCTGAGAAGTTCTTGTCCAAGGTCATAGCTGGTAAAGAAATTGTCACATGTGATATTGTGACCCTGCAGTCCAGTAGTCATATCGAGGACTACACGTTTTCCTTGATTTTTCTCAGGAATGCCACTTGCATGTTTGCCTGTGTAAATCTGCAGATTCCATGCATAGCTGGTTTTTGCATCACAGGCTGCCAAAATTTTTATGCCGTATTTCCCTGGCTTACTAGGCATGTACTGCCGGAAAGGGCATTTTCCACGGAAAGGGACAAAACGTTCATCTACTGTTACCTCTGGCCCTGGGTTGAACATCAGTGGAAGGAGCTGCACCCACCTTTCCCAGACATCCCTGATGGGAGCAAGCTTGTCAGATTTTTCTCTAGTTTCTCTGTTGTCAAATCTAAGGACTCTTGATATCATTCGAAATGACTGAAGTGACATTGTTGCCCGGAAAATATTTCTGCCTGTCGATGCATCCCAGAGACTATCAGTGGCCTCATTGCTGGATTTGTAAACACCAGCAAGAAGAAGAACACCAATATAAGCATCCAGGTATTCCTCATCAATGTCATTCCACATGTCGCCATGAACCTTTTTTTCCTTCAAGGTTTGTCATTGCAATCATGACTTTCTTTAGTGACAATGGCATAAACAGATCAAAACATGTCTTGATGTCACTTACTCTCGTCACAGCAAACCTTGTGATTCCAGGGGTCATTTTGATGACATTTGCTGCAGCTGCCCTGCCATGTAAGTCAGGAGGTACTGAGCTCCAACAGATGTTACCACTTTTGGATTTGAACGTTTCAGCAGGAGTGAGTGCAGCTTCAGCATCGGTGACCTCCTCATCAGACTCATCAGATGTGTCTGTGCCTTCTGGTAGATACTCTACAATGTCTTCCTCCTTGGAAACCTGCTCATCTGTATCACTATGCTGTTCTGTGTCCTCTGCCTCATTTTCAGAAAAGATATGATCCAGAGCTTGGCTTACTGTAAATCTTCTTCTCATTTTTGACTGCTGCAAACAGGAGATGTGTACTCTGCAAGTCACCAACGCTAAACTAAATTTGTCTTATGCAAGCCTTACATGTCTGAATGTGTCTGTCTTTGTTTGTTTTGTTTGTTCAGGTAAGGAGACACACAGGCAAAGAGAGAAGCCCCTCAAAGTGTGTTTATGATTTTTGTTTTGACCCTAACTATTGTTTTATAACCTTAAATTATAACTGGGTCAAAACTGACCCTACCAACACAAAGGTAATAATTTTCACCAGAGTATTTTATAATTTAGTACAATTGTTTTTTTTTGTTTTATTTTAATTAAATACAGATTCCTGACAAAGTCAAAAAGCCTTGATGCAATAAACAAAATTAGGTAGTAGTTTTATGCATTTAAAAAGTAAAACGGGTCGGTGCTGACCCTAACACAAGAGGAAGGTTTTTTTACCTCCCTTGCAATATGCATCATAACAAAATTAGAAAGGTGCATAAATTTGGGAACCCCAACAGAGATATTACAGCAATACTTAGTTGAGCCTCCTTTTGCAAATATAACAGCCTCTAGACGCGTCCTATAGCCTTTGATGAGTGTCTGGATTCTGGACTAGACCATTTTTTTTTGACCATTCTTCCATAAAAAATCTCTCCAGTTCAGTTAAATTTGATGGCTGCTGAGCATGGACAGCCTGCTTCAAATCATCCCATAAATTTTCGATAATATTCAAGTCAGGGGACTATGGTGGCCATTCCAGAACATTGTACTTCTCCCTCTGCATGAATGCCTTTGTAGATTTCGAACTGTGTTTTGGGTCATTGTCTTGTTGGAATATCCAACCCCTGCGTAACTTCAACTTTGTGACTGATGCTTGAACATTATCCTGAAGAATTTGCTGATATCGAGTTGAATTAATCCGACTCTCGACTTTAACTAGCCCCACAGCCCCACAGCATGATGGAACCTCCACCAAATTTGACAGTAGGTAGCAGGTGTTTTTCTTGGAATGCTGTGTTCTTCTTCCACCATGCAAAGCGCTTTTTGTTATGACCAGATAACTCAATTTTTGTCTCATCAGTCCAAAGAACTTTGTTCCCAAATGAATCTGGCTTGTCTAAATGAGTATTTGCATACAACAAGCGACTCTATTTATGGTGTGAGTGCAGAAAGGGCTTCTTTCTCATCACCCTGCCATACAGATGTTATTTGTGCAAATTACGCTGAATTGTAGAACAATGTACAGATACACCATCTGCAGCAAGATGTTCTTGCATGTCTTTGGAGGTGATCTGTGGGTTGTCTGTAACCATTCTCACAATCCTGTGCATATGCCGCTCCTGTATTTTTCTTGGCCTGCCAGACCTGGTTGGTTTAACAGCAACTGTGCCTGTGGCCTTCCATTTCCTGATTACATTCCTTACAGTTGAAACTGACAGCTTAAACCTCTGAGATAGCTTTTTGTAGCCTTCCCCTAAACCATGATAGTGAACAATCTTTGTTTTCAGATCTTTAGAGAGTTGCTTTGAGGATCCCATGCTGTCATTCTTCAGAGGAGAGTGAAAGGGAAGCACAACTTGCAATTGACCACCTTAAATACCTTTACTCATGATTGTACACACCTGTCTATGAAGTTCAAGGCTTAACAAGCTAATCCAACCAATTTGGTGTTGCCAGTAATCAGCATTGAGCAGTTACATGCATTAAATCAGCAAAATTACAAGGGGACCCAAATTTTTGCACACCCAGTTTTTCACATTTGATTTAATTTCATACAGCTAAATACTGCTTCACTAAAAATCTTTGTTCAGAAAACACCCCAGTACTCAGATGTTCCTATGGAATTAAAGACATACCACTGTTATCTTTTTTGTTGAAAGTAGAGTAAATTATTATGCAGGCTGAGAGGGGTTCCCAAACTTTTTCATATGACTGTATTCCCATATGTACTCTTCACTTACCCCTGATTTCGACTTTTCGAAATCAGACAGGTTACTCATTAAAAACACAAAAAGAAACTAAATTTCATTCAGTTTTAAGCACCTGCATGTAAAGTTATTTTTGGAGGAGTACCATTTGTGCATTATGTACACTTTGTTTAAATGATGAACATGTATTTATTTCTTGCCTCAATGGACTTGTTTTTTGACAGTTCCCCAGCCTTGACTCCAGAAGACATGATGTGTGCCATTCAGGGGAAACTGTTGGATACAATGAAATTAATGCTAACAAAGGATAATCACTGAAGAAAAATAGTCAAAACTGGGTCCCTAGGCCAGTGAAGTATATACATTTATGTTTATGATGTGCATGTCTGTCCAAGCAGATTTCCCATGCCAGTCTTTCTGCAATTGCACCACTGATTCTATGACCCACATTTCATTTCTGGCCATAGAGTATAATAGAGTAACTAATACACCATGATGATGGTGTGATGAGATAAATGTCCGTGGCAGCAAAAGTCTTTTAAAAACGCTGTGGATACGTGCAATGCTGAAGAGCAGGACAGACGCGGGTGGTTCGAGCTGGACAGACGCGGGTGGTTCGGTGTGGAGGTGAGCTGATTGTTTAATTAGTCAGCTGTTCCACAATGGTTTTCTGCGGCTTGCAGGTAATTAGGGTGCCGCATCCACAGATGAATAAGGTGGAGTCTGAGCCAGACAAAGTTCAGGCCTCGTCCACACATAACTGGGAATTTTTTCAAATTGGAGATTTCCTCCATCGTTTAAAAAAAAAAATCCCGTCCACACCCGTACTGTTTATAAAAAAATCTCCATCCACTTGAAAATGCAAAAATCCTCTGTCAAGAGCACAAATCAGACATAGATAACAAAAGGAATGTCATTTAGATTAATGTCCAACTTTTTTTTTTTTTTCAAATGTGTGGTCAGCATGGAATTTGTGAAGATACGTGCGTCACGAACACTACGCATCCATTTCACTATGACGTTAACAAATGAACACTTGTATTCACAGGTGGCATGTAAGTTAAGAGAAAACCTCCCCTTTCAGTTCAAATAATCCATGGAATTTGTGGATGGCTGCTTTATTTATACAGTGAAACCCTGCTACAAGTTCCTTTACTTTGGTCTCAGTGACATGTAATTGTATACACACTGGGCTCAAGCAGACTGTAATTGCTTCTCACACTTGCTTTACTATTTTAGAAACCACCTGTTTAGAGAACCCAAAGTCATTTGCTGTCTTGTGTAATTTCCCATCATCTGCTAAATAGTAGAGTGTGCATGCAACTTTTTTGACAACACTGACAGGTGATCTCATTACAGTTCAGTTGCCTTTCCTTCGATGTGCAGGAGAAGCAGCTCACTCAAAGACAATAGCAATGTCCTTAACAAATGAAAATTCTCTTCAGCAACTACCACTTCGTTCTCAAAGTTGTCCTATCACCTAAAGATCTGTGTTGTGGGAGTGTTCGATATAGCAGTGACCTACGTAGAACATTCTGATTGCTCTGTTGCTCAATATAGTGATAAAGTAATTGTACATTTAAATGTAAACATGTAAAAAGTCCCGTTAACACAAGCACTACTTTAAATACCACCGAAACTGCACAAAATCTCCTCATTAAACAAAACAGATAATGGTGCACAAACAGACGTCAATCAAAGTAGACACCAGCACACACTTGGATGTTAGAAGCCAAAAACTCAATTTTCCCTGACTACATGTAAACAGGAAAAATGAAGTTTTTGAACATCTTCACCATAGAAGGAGTTTTTCAAAAGCACCATTTTCAGGGACCTAAAATGCAGTTTGTATGTGGATGAAAGGCCAAAATGCATACAAAAATCTACATTTTAAAAGATTTTCGGAAAAGAAAAGAATCAGGAGTGAGCCAGTGTGGTTTTGTGGAGGCAAAGTGGTCGGTGGCTTGTAAGGGAGGGCAGGGAAGTGGAAGGGAACGGCACTCCAGGGTGGGTCGTTTCACCATTGAACAGCCGTATTGAGCAGGAGGGATCGATTAACCTCTTTGGGATCAGAAATATGGATTCCTAGGAGGCCACATCAGTAGTGAGAGAACTGGGGTCAGGAAGTAGAGAGTGGGAGTGCAGCTGTCGGATGGAGGGAGAAAAACGTGTTGAGCTGACAGGTGTCGAGACAACCTGATGTCTGCTTGGCTTGACTGTTGGATTTTATGAAACTTCTTTACTACCTTTTTAATCTCCACAAAAGAAATATTTTTATTTAAAATTTTTTTTATTATGAAAATACTTGAAAATATGAGAAATATGAATACTATGAAATACATCCATCCATCCATTTTCCAACCCGCTGAATCCGAACAGGGTCACGGGGGGCTGCTGGAGCCAATCCCAGCCAACACAGGGCAGGAACCAATCCTGGGCAGGGTGCCAACCCACCGCAGGACACACACAAACACATCCACACACCAAGCACACACTAGGGCCAATTTAGAATCGCCAATCCACCTAACCAGCATGTCTTTGGACTGTGGGAGGAAACCGGAGCGCCCGGAGGAAACCCACGCAGACACGGGGAGAACATGCAAACTCCACGCAGGGAGGACCCGGGAAGCGAACCCAGGTCCCCAGATCTCCCAACTGCGAGGCAGCAGCGCTACCCACTGTACCACCGTGCCACCCTATGAAATACATATGAAAATATATTTATTTGTAATTGAAGGAACACCTGCACTGTTTGCACCCTATTTGAATTTGGAAAAAAGCACAGAGCACTTTGCACCTTTCTCTTGACTATTAAGTGTCCTCATTGCATGGCTCATCTCGGCTATGTATCAACAGTTCCAGGTTTGAGAACGTTGTGGTAGCTGGAGCCAACCTGTACCTTCACAGCTGAATGAAGATTAACATTAGCAGCTATAAAATAAACACAAGAACAACATCAAAGGTATGGGGATCCACCCCATATAGTGTAGAGTATAGGAAATGCAATGAGGTCTTTACAGACTGGAGTCCAAAACAGAACTGAGAATAACAAAAATGGAGGTCATATATAAGGTCGGCAGAAGGGAAATGATATCATGAGCAAATGGCATTCTGGGGCCGGAAGTGACATCCAGAGGAGGCAGAATCTTGAGGACCAGAACCGGAAATGATGTTGAGATTGTTGTCTGAAGTGCTTGTTAGGTTGAGTTTTTCTGCAGAAAATGAGGAGAAAGAGTTAGAGGGCAGTGCCAACCAACCCCTGGTCCGGCGGGTAAATGCACTTATTTGAGCCCGTAAACTATTTCCCAATCGCACGTGTGTAGCACAGCTTAACAGGGATCTTAAGTGCCTGCCTGCAGCTTTATAACTCTTCAGTCATACAGTCTTCCCCAGAGATAATATGAGTTACGTCACAGGTTCACTGACAAACAGGGGCACATCTTTCTATATTGTGGTATTATACCCAGGGCCAGCAAGGTGAATTAGGCATTTGCCTAAGCTGCAGATCATGGGTAGAGGGGGTGGGGGTGGTGGGGGCCTGGGGTTGACCCAGCAATATGGGTTAGCTACCGAACAGTCATTATAGGTGCATTTGTAGTGGACTTGTAGCCTAACAGTCATTATGTAGTGCAAAATGTACTACATATTTTCAGGACTTCTTTGATAAACTATAAGCAGTACAATTCGGTTTTTTTTTCATCTGAGCATTGGGTAAAATTCTCAAGCAAAAGAAATCATTAGCAATAATTAGGTGAGGGAAACCCAAAACAGATTAAGGACTTTTGCAATGTTCATTTTGACTTTGCGTTTTGTTTACTGTTTTGCCTTTGTTGATTGGTTTTCACCTGCTTTCTTTGGTTTCTGACCATATTTGTTGTGTTCAGAAAGACCTCGACACACCATTAATGAAAGCAAAGCCTAACAAAGGGTATGTTTATTTAACAATGAATAATTCACAGCTGTATTTTTAGAAGAATCAACTTTCTGCTGTAATGGCTATGGGAAGTGCATTGTAAAGTAACAGTTACTGAATAGCCATGGCTATAATTCACGTTCAGATTCTCAGTATTTCCAATTGTCTTTCAGAATTGTGTGCCGTGTCCCTCTCCAAGATTCTACCCCTTTATCTTCTATAAGCCTCTGTTTATTTAATGCTCCAGTAGTCTGCGCCTTCTTTCTTGAACCTTCCCAGGATTGTAGAGAGTAACACGAATGTTCCAAAAGTTTATGAAATGCAGCACTCAAAATGCCTGTGTAATATTTTGTTGTCAATCGCCCATCCTGCCCAACTTACCTTCTGGGTAATATGTTGGCTACTACAGGTCAGTTTGCATCCATGGCCACCTGTGTGTTGATCCTGAGATATCGCTTGTGATTCTCATATGCCTGCTCAACCACACATGAGACAGTGATCTTTATGTTTGTGCCGAATTGCATGTATGCAGCTTGCTTTAATATTACCCAGAGTGATGGGAAAATGTATGAATCTGCACATTACCTCACATGATACAAAGGCCTTCAAAATTTGTTGCAAGAAACGATACACAAATCATCACAATTGCAAAGCTGAATTTTCCCTGTGCCAAAAAGTATAACATTACAAATATTTACATTTCAACTGACAGCACATGGCTTCCCCATGTAGATAGATTAATTACAAAACATACAAGAATTGTTATGAATATTATGCCATCTCTGTCACAACCAATATTTTTTACAAATTCACCCTTTCCAGCATTTCCAAAGCATTTAGCCTTTCCAAGGATGCTCATGTTGATTTCTGCCTGAACACCATCTTCTGGCAGTTGCTGGTGAAGTTAGGAATTGTTTCTTAAGTCAAGAAAACTGATAAAAGCTCTTACTACTACAACTAAGAGAAGGACCATATTTGTGTCACTCTGAGATTTTTGAGTCAGTTAGGACCATTTTCTTACTCTGAGATGTTTGATAAACACTGGCATAGATTATTATGACAAGTGGGAGTTGAACTGGGAATTGCATGATTTTTAACTCTTCAGATGCACTCCAACATTCTAACTGAGAAGACTCCAGGAACTTTATGTCTGAATTGAGATTAAATCAGGAGTCCACTTTGTAGCTCCAGGTCAGCAAGTCACCTATGAAGAGGCAGGAAGCGACTTATCGCACATAATGTACAATCTACGAGTCAGTGGCTAACTGGTATCTGAGCTGATGCCCTCAACATTTGTTTAGCTGAAACAGAATGGAAGGTGAAGAGAGGTGCTTACAGATGAGTTGTACATTTCCCTTTCTAAATGTCTTTTTATTTCCCATTTATGTGCTTGCACTCTCAGTGGCCTCATGTTGCAAAGAGCTACTCGCTGCCCCTTCAGATTTGCCACTCGCTGACTGTGTGGTGCTTTGCAGTTCTCGTTATCCTTGCTAATCCTCCTGTGATAAGAGACACCCTCTTAACTGGAAGGACTCGGCTGTGACAGATTTTCCAACACTAATCTCCCCTGAAGACTGCCTGTTGGGGACAAAATGCTGCACTTATTTGTCAGACCTACTGAATCCAGGAGCAGCTTAGACCATAGTTCTTAAGGATAATGCTCTGGTTCTCCTGGGAAGAAGTGAAAATTGGTGTGAGGAGTACAGAAAGAGAGAGAGATAGTGAGGCACAGCATACACTATATTAAATCCTCCATGTTTGACAAACATACAATATATATAATTATAAACTCAATCTTAAATCCTAATGAGTGACCCAGGCATACTGATACGTACTGTAGCTGTCAGAATTCTATAAAGCACGCTTGTCCAATGTGTATGGGCCAGAGTGATGTCACACCTGTGGTTTTCTTTGTTTGTAACCTGGCACCGCTCTTTGACACCTGTTCGCTTCTGCACTTTCTCTCTATCTGACATCCAAGCATCACGGGTGCTAAACACCCTGAAAATAAATAGCTGGAAAGGAAATGATCTTGTTATTCTGTGCTCAGCTCCCAGAATTCCTTTATCAATAGAACTGGTTGGCAATTTGATGATACAGTATGGCCTCTGAATAATAGTACATTTTTGTCTCAAATGATAATATTTCTAAAAACCAAGTTATTAATAATACATGCAGAAAAGTGAACTGATTGGTATTCACTAGCCAGTGTGATGAGCTCAGCACGCTTGTCCGCTCTTTAAAAGGAATAATTAATGCCTTGCATTTTCAATGAAAACCAGAAACAGCAGGACAAGAGCGGCAGGAAAGGCTCCACTCTTTGTCTCCCCAGTTCATGGGCCGTCACACACCCACTGATTTTTCAGACACCGCTCACTTGGCTCGCTCGCTTCAACGAACAAAATGCCGTCAAGCATGAAGTTCCAAGGGGGCAATGGCCATCCATCTTGTACTGCATATGAAGTAGAGTTTCAGCAATGAGGTGCCCTCATTATGCCCTCCCTTCTAATAAGGACTTAGTTCAGAAGCATCCTCAGATGCCAGACAAACACAACTACATACATCTAGACTTATTAAAAAGTGAAAAGCCATGATTAAAAGAATCCAAAGCAAAGAAAGCAGGCTAATCTCTGGTGAGGGCTAAAGAGTACAAAGAAAAGAGTTCTGAAATAAAATGACTGAAATCTCAAGAGAAAAAGATAAAGAGGAAGTACCAGTGAAGCTTTTATATTTCTAAAGGACGCTAACAAGGCCAGCTCTCCACAGAACACAAAAGAGTCAGATAAAGAGCACAATCAAAGTCACTGCACCTTAAGGGTCACCAAAGAATTTCACTAAAGTGGGTCACAAGTCCTTTTATGAAAAGAAATTGGCACCATGTCACATTTAGAGGTAGTGGTGCCAAGACAGCTGAAACCTTAGCAAGGGTTTTTCCAGACATATCACAGATTGGATGTGAGGGTATGGAAAGTCCATGAGGACTGAAGATGGATCTGTCCATAGAATATGGCGAACTTGTATTTATTGGCAAATGACGTAATGCTTTCCTGATATGTACTGAAAGTATATTGAGATGCATTTCATTTGAGCCCTATGATTGCAACATTATGATGAATCTAGAAACTATACAGACCTCACACATTCTTAAAGGTAAAACAGAGACACACCAGGAACGTTTATCATTATAATGTGATGTTTTATAATTTCCAGGCTCTCAAAACCCAAAAAATGAGACTATGCCTTCAAAACCTATGCCTATAAAGCTTCAGTCAGAACTGAAATCAAGACACAACCTTGCCCCACACTAAAGAAGCAGGCCAAAATGAAGTCAAGGCTGAAAAGTTGACTATAACCTCATAAAGAGAGAGGGGAACCTTAGCCTAAGTAATGGAAACCAATGTTCTTCAATTTTAAAGGATTTATTAAGCAAACATTTCACAGCAAAAACAAGAAGAAGATATCAGAAAAGTAAGCCAAATAGAAAAGAGTTCCAATCCGTGATCCAGCAATCCAAATACAGAGTGATAAATGCAAAACCAGAAAATCAAAAAGAACACTGACTAGAGTCATAATTTAAAATTCAAGTTACAACGTGTATTTTCACTAATTGTTCAGTGGCCAGATTCCTGCCTGCTAGTCACTTAAATAGATCTGAGTTCAGTCCCCGAGCTGCTTCAGCAGAGGGCCCTGCCTCCTTGGGCTTGACACATAAAAGACAAAGGACACACAATAAAGAACATATATATGTAAGCACCATAATATATAAACAAGTGGCTCCCAAACTCAGTCCTGGGGACCCCTGTGGTTGTAGGTTTTTGTTCTAACCAAATTCACAATAAATGATAATAATGAATTATAACTGATTTCATTTAGTTGGCTGGTCTTTTTTCCTCTTCTCTTATTTTGCATTCAGAAAAGCACAGCAGTATGATTTTTACTCTATATGACATTTAGAAATATTTCTATTTTATGCTCTAGCTTAAATGCTTTTAAAAGTACTTTTTTATTGTTTTCCTATTGTGTTTCTCTTATTCTGTATAGTCTGCTGCCTTCATTGTATTCTAAGAGACACCCGAGTGAACAACACTAAACAATGAAAGGCTACAACTGTTTCAGCATTAGACCCATTAATTAGTCAATAATGGAAAGGCTGAATGGAAATTAGGACAAACTTAAATAAAAAGTTATATATATATATATATATATATATATATATATATATATATATATATATATATATCCATCCATCCATTTTCCAACCCGCTGAATCCGAACACAGGGTCACGGGGGTCTGCTGGAGCCAATCCCAGCCAACACAGGGCACAAGGCAGGAACCAATCCCGGGCAGGGTGCCAACCCACCGCAGATATATATATATATATATATATATATATGGAGACCAGCCCCGAACCAGACAGGCAGACACCGATGGTTCAAACACCACAACACGTTTATTCATATTTACAAAAAATTTACACTACCACGCACACAACCTGGTGCCCCTGCACCACACACCCTCAGTCCGGCCTCACAACCTCCAGCCTTCCTTCACTGCCTCCACTCCTCTCCTCCGAGCTCTGTCCTCTTCTACCCGACTCCAGCTGACGAATGGAGGGAGACGGCCCCTTTTAAGTCCACCCGGACGTGCTCCAGGTGTCTCCTGATGAGCTTCCTGCAGCACTTTCTGGTGTGGCAGAAGCACTCCGGGTGTCCCTGGTTTTCCTTCCGCCAGCAGCTCCAGGTGTGGCGGAAGTGCTGACGTCCAGGGCTTCTCAGGCATCTGGGCGCCCCCTGGCGGTGACCATGGGCCCCTATAGGGTTGAGCTTTCATGCTCTGTTCCCATGGCCACCATACCAACCAGGGCGGCTGCCCTCTCATGTTCCAGAGGAGGCGTAGTCCCTCTCCCAGTCCTTCCAGGCGTCCCGGCTGGGTACAGCCCCCAGCCGCCCGCCACAATTTTTATACATATATATATATATATATATATATTAACACACTGACTTTTGTAATTCCTTTATTGACACCAAAACAAAGAAACTATGTAACAGTTAATTAGGCTACAAGTCCAATTAAATATAGAAGTTGGTTTAAACAAGAACCTAAATAAAACCTATTCAATAACAGAATTTGCAAAATTATATTCAAAAGACAACCAAAGCAAGAAATAAAAGGAAAAGAAACTTGAAACCCTGTTGGTAAAACTTGTAACTGAAAACCCAATATTGACAGATAAGGAGGCTCTAAAATGATGAATTTGAAAAGCTCACTGAGGTAAATCTAAATAGTCCATAGTGAGGAACCTGGAAAGGCCATTAGAAATAAACATGTAGGCTCCATAATGCAGTAGAGCTTAATCTGGCAGCTCCACAGTAATGAATCAAAAAACCCACAGACATAAATCTGAGTTCATAGTGATGAAATTGGAAGGTCCATAGAGAAGTATTTGAGGATTCCACAGCGATGCTCTACTCAGAAAAAACAATAACTAATAATTAATACATAGTTGTGATCCATCAGCTTTAGTGCCTTATATACAAACAAGAGACAAATTCTGAGTAGGCTCTATGGTGCCTAAACACTTCAGACTAAACGTCATTTGTTACATTCTATCTTTGACTGAAATTTGGGGAAATAAATGATTCTTGTGACTGCAGTAGTTGGCCCAATAAATTCAATGTAACAGCAGACCAGAACTGACACTTCACTCCAATGGAACATTACCTGGGTCATTAGAACTTGGTCTCATCTACTCAATTGCTGGTTCTGCATTGACTGTCCACTGGACAGAATTCCAATCAGGCTGGGAAAAATACAGGAAGATTCTTCAGACAAAAAAAATCATCTTCTTCAGAACAAAAAGAAGATCAGAAGGACATTTTAAATGTTTCAGTTTGTGTTTCATAAGGGTCTTCAACTATAGGCTCGAGCCCGGACGTGACATCACAGGGGTCGGAGCCGGCAAGGTCTTCTTCCATAGGCTTGGACCCAGAAGTGACGTCAAGAGGGCCAGGTGGAATCTCCCGTGAATGGTCTGCAGAAAAGGGAGAAAAAGAGTCAGTGCACTCTGCCACATCCCAGTTTGATTCGGGATTGCCCTTACTCAAGCCCTTTAGCTGCCTCCCATGTACACCTGTGTGTGACAATCCTTAAATCAGTCCTTATTGTTTCCAGGTGTCGTTCCAGATGATTCCATACAGTCAGTCTTTCGACCATCACAAGGTGATTATAATGTTCCTCGATCAGATGGTGGAAAAGAAAGCAGAGAAAAGTAGAGATTAATACAAATTGCAAATTCCTGAAGAATATAATAATTCTATGCCTATATAATTCATTAAAAGTATATAACTAAAATGTAGCTATTAAAAAGACATATTAAATAAGTGGCCTTTTAGCAGTTTTTTTTTAAATGTTCCACAGTATTAGCCTGGCGCATCTCTGTTGATAAAGTATTCCACATTTGGAAAATGAACCACCTATCGGTTGCTAGTAGTGTGGATCAGAAGATTGCTCGCTGAATATTTTCCTGAAAATTCACAGTATAGCCAGCTTAGATGAACAATTTTTTCCCAGCACCCCATGATGCTTTGTGAGGCCAATGTGACATTACAGAGCTGTAGCAGCCATGCGTGGAACTTTCACGCAGGCATATTGTAAGCGTAATATCACGACCTGATCAGTACTTCTGTTGGATTTTCATCCTGAATGCTTAAAAAAAATTGCAGTATTTTAATTTGAGTGCTGCATTATCTGGCCATGATGAGAATATCATGAGTGCTGCCACTGGAAATAAAACACTGATCACTGTGCCACAACTATGAGTCAAAACAAGTCTTAAAGAATGAACAAGCCTTCATAGGATATCCTGAGAAATTATAATAATGAATGATTTATTAATATTTACAATGTGTTTGTTTCTTCTCGATGAAAGAGAAAAATGTGAAGTATGTGCAAAGATACATGGGAAACAATAAAGTCATTCTGGAATGAGCCAATCTTGTGGCCCGGTCATTGTTTGCACCAATATTGGAAGTTAGTGAGAGTGATGATCTATATCTTATTTTGTTATTGCTAGTTTGTGGTCATTTGTTGTGTTTTGTTTGTTGTAATCATTCCATCTGCATCTTTTGTTGTTAGAGGCATGGTGATGCAGTGGTCAATACTGCCGCCTCACAGCTCAGATCACAAGTCTGATCACATTAATCAGTCCAGCATAGCTGGCAGACACTTCAGTAGCCCTGTGGGGCACTTAAAAGACAGCTGCATCATTATAATCCACTCAAACTAGTTCAGTTTCTCCTTCCCTATTGACCTTGGCCTTCCACAACTTCATACCACCTACTCAATCAGATCCATCCATCCATCCATCCATTTTCCAACCCGTTGAATCCGAACACAGGGTCACGGGGGGTCTGCTGGAGCCAATCCCAGCCAACACAGGGCACAAGGCAGGAACCAATCCCGGGCAGGGTGCCAACCCACCCTCAATCAGATCTTTGAAGATAATCCATCATCTCTGATGACAGCCACCCAGATCATCCCTGATTTTCACGTCTTCCTTATCGAAAACCCGACTTGATCCTCATCACTTGTTCCACCCACTTTAGAAACAGGTTCTTCTCCAGGCCATAAGGTCACTGAATTCCCAGTAATCCGATCCTACCTGCCCTGCACTGTGTACTTTACCCACCTGCTGATTTATGTATAATTGTACTGTATGTTACCATTTTTTACTCTTATTTATTTATTGATGATCTTTATTTATTTATCTTCTGCTACTCCTGTTTATTTACTGTATTCATGTACAGTATACATCACTGAATCTGTGGCACACAAATCTAATTATGCACTTGCAGTGTATGTGACAATAAACATCTCTAACTCTGTTCTCAATGGTGGTGCGAAACAACCAAAAATACTATCCTAACACATTAACAGAGATTTGAACTCTCTATTAAGTACATCTTTCCAAAATGTTGCTGTATGTTTAAGAAATTCGAGCTACAATTAGTCACAGACCCGCCACAGCCAATAACTAAGAACAGCACCTCAGTCAATGCCATTTTTACATCACTTGATTTGGCCTATGGGTCTGTGAAAGTTGTTGATCTTCCACAAGGACTTTAACTGAATGTTATTGTAAAGTCCTACTAAAAACGTGTCTTTAATGTACTCTACCAATGCATGGAATTGCGTTGTGTTATCATTGTTATTTTTGAGGAAGACTCATTGTTAGAAAAATATTTAAAAAACAAAAATGTGATAACTGACTCTGATGAAGTAACTAAATAGATTTAAAATGCTACAACTTTCAAATAAACTAATTATGTGCCTGAACACACCTGAATGTTATGCTATATTTTCTAACTTATTTCTTTATTTAGAGTTTTAATTCCATTGTGCACCCTGGAGGTGCAGGGTGTTGTGTTGTATACAGTGATGAAATCAGAGATAATTTATTCAGAGATCATTTTATGAAAGTATTTGAGGTGAGAGGTACAAAACCACTAAAACAACTTTAAGTTTATCTCATTAAAACAATACAAACTAAATTACTAGTCTGCAAAAAGTAACAGCCAAATATACATTTTAATTAATTAAACTTTTAGTCTAATCATTTAAGAAAGACAGAAACACAGAAATGGAAACTAATGTAAAAGCAAATAAGAAATATCCATCCATCCATCCATCCATTATCCAACCCTCTATATCCTAACTACAGGGTCACGGGGGTCTGCTGGAGCCAATCCCAGCCAACACAGGGCGCAAGGCAGGAAACAAACCCCGGGCAGGGCGCCAGCTCACCGCAGCAAATGAGAAACACTAACCAGTAAACGTCTTCTAACAGAAGACAAAAAGAGAAGGAAGAAACTAAAGATGTGAATGGTTTGAATAAACTAACAAATTAACAATGTTAAACTAAATCAAAGTCAGTTTAAAACATCAAAATACACCTATCCAATAACAGAGTAGAAGTTTAAACTAGAAATAACAAAGCAAAGGATCAAAGACGGAAGTAAAGAGAAGCACAAATGGAGCTGAAGAACAATACTAAAATGCACGAAAGTACCTACAGTAGGGGATAGCTTAAAGAATAAGTTTGTGTTTTTCATGTCAAAGTTATTTCTAGACAAACATGGCATATATGCATTTGTCATACAAAATTGTGTACTGAAGTTAAGCATTTTCTATAAATTTTAAAGATATTTTATAATGGAAGCCATGTGGCACTGTGCCCCAACCGGAAAAGAAAAGTCTAAAATCTTACCAAATACATCAAATTTTCAAGCCAAGAAAGTTGTTGAGCTTTGGTCCATGACATGAGAAAATATCTTTCTCAACTGATTAACAAAAGAGTTGAAGTGAGGGACTGTTACAATTATATTAATGTAGCCATTTACAGTGCCACACACACTGTTACTGTATATCTACACAGCCTTAAGACAGATGGTGCAGTGTTTCAAGCTGTCTTTGCAAGCCATACAATCTGCACTTCGGAACAGGTCCTCCTCCTGAAGCTAAGCATGTTTGGGCCCAGCCGGACCATCTAGGGTTGCTGCTGGATGAGGTGTTGTTGAGGCCAGAGGAGGGTGCTTACCATGTGGTCTGTGTGTGGATCCGACATCTCAGAGCAGTGGTGGGGTCACTGTGCTGTAAATATGGCACTGTCCTTCGAATGAGACATAAAACCGAGGTCCTGACTCTCTGTGGTCATTAAAGATCACTGATCATTTTTTCAGAAAGAACAGAGTTTATCCCGATGTCCTGGCTAAGTTGCCCATCATGTCCTCGTCCATTCTGGCACCCAATCAAACCCCTGTCTCTAACTGGCTATCTTTCTCTCCACTTCACCACCTAATAACTAATGTGTGGTGAGTGTACTGACTCTGTTGCATCATCCAGGTGGGTTGGACCAGGTGGTTAAACCGGGTCCCTGCCTGTCTATGTAAAAAGATCTTTGAGTAGTGAGAAAAGCACTATATAAATGTAATTAATTATTATGTGCATTTTTTTGAAAATGAGATATACTGTGTCCAGTAAAGAGCTGTTGCATGCATGCTGTTGTGCTGTCCTCATTTTAGCAAAATAACACTTACACACTTATACAATGGAATTACAAACTATCAATGGTCAAAGAACATTATGCCTCTAAGCGGTAATTATAGCAGAGTAATGTACTCTAAAAAAAGAATCCAGAAGATCAATAGAAATGCAAGTGGAAAGCCCTCAGTGATGACCCTGGAGGTCCCATAAGGAAGAATTTTAAACTGTCTGGAATCTTTACAAAAATGCCATACAGAGAAATGATATATGGAGGTGGTGAGTATAGACCACACGGTGGTATGCTATTATGATCTGCCCTCAGCTCCATCCATGGCACCACATTTAGGTACTCAACTACTAGTTTCTATTTTTATCTGTCATGTACTTGCACTTGGTCTATTTGTTTTCATTGTTATAATGTTTTGAATTGCTGTTTTGTTATTGGCGCAGTTGTGTTCAGGTCGTTTCTTGCTGCTGTGGGCATAATGTTTATAGATACACCATCTGTCATCAGTAATGTGATCGGATGGCACTGTAATGTGTGACAAGGTTTAATGTCCTCTATGTAACCAAATCATCAGTGTATTTCAAGACAAACATACAACTCGTGTTAGTGAGGGCTCCCAAATATTGTTAGTGTTTGGACCTTTTCGCCATTTTTGTTTTTATTTCAATTCCAGTTTTATGTTTTGGGTTTGACAATTTATTATCTGATGACTTTTTTCTTTTTTTCCGACATGTCTATATTGCATCAGCTCATTTCTGGTGCTACCACCATGCCACCATGGCCAAGTGGTTGTATTTCATTGTGTCAGAATGTAAACTCTTTATTAAAGCAATTAAAAGAGAGGAAATTCACGAAATCAACCCTTGCATTGCATTTACGTTCACCCCTTGTAAGTGATACTACTATGTTCCTTCAGAATGAACCACTGTCTGATTACCATTCCCAACTCACCTTACATGTTTGCAGCTTTTGTACTAAGATGACATCTAACATCCTCATGTTTAGAAGGTGAGCCAAGCTCTGAAGTTTTTAGGAATGGTACTGCAGTGATGCTCGACACAGGTTGACAGTGATAATGCTGACATTTTTTCAATTTTAGAATTACAATAAAAATAGAATGTAACATTCTTAAACCCACTAAATTCAGTACAGAGTCATGGGGAGCTGGAGATGGGCAGTGTGCTAAATAAGGACATCCTTGCATGAAAAAAAATAGCATGTCACCTCCTGGTGAGTGGCAATACCAAGAACGCAAACCCTAAAGTCATAATTGAAGAGTGGCAAAGGTCAACTAATCAGGTGAACTTTCTTAGAAATCTTAGTCGAGGAAAGAATAAGTTAATGCCAGAAGCTCTGGAGATAACTTAATACTTGTAGTTGCCGACTTACGACCTATGCGTCTTATGTCCATTTGACATATGAATGCTACTGTGTGGGCGGCACGGTGGCGCAGTGGGTAGCGCTGCTGCCTCGTAGTTAGGAGACCCTGGTCCTCCCTGTGTGGAGTTTGCATGTTCTCCCCGTGTCTGCGTGGGTTTCCTCCGGGTACTCCGGTTTTCTCCCATAGTCCAAAGACATGCAAGTTAGGTGCATTGGCGATCCTAAATTGTGCTTGGTGTGTATGTGTGCGCGCCCTGCGGTGGGCTGGTACCCTGCCCAGGGTTTTTTACCCGCCTTGCGCCCTGTGTTGACTGGGATTGGCTCCGGCTGATCCCTGTGGTTAGGATATAGCGGGTTGGATAATGGATGGATGGATGGATGCTACTGTGTCTCATGGGCAAACAAGTTTTCCCACACCAGCTCTGTATGCAGTGGCAGTGCTAGGTTATTTTTCACTCTGGGCCAAGCTTATTACACCAATAGACTATTCAGTAACTAATCTGTGCGGCTGGGTTTCACACCCCCATGATCTGTGCCTAAGTCATATGCCTAATTTGCCTTAATGGTGGTGCTTGGCCCTGTCCATATGCTGTGTTCATCTCAATTTTAGTTTATTACCTGCAGCGGTTTCAACTACATTCAGTTACATTTGTCTTACAATTGCAGAAAAAAAGTAATTGATCTCGACACAGACATGAAGGTGATCAAGCAGTATGAGAGAAGAAATGAAGCAAATCTGATTGTATGTGACTTTAAGTTATGCCAATGTAACCAGTGTTCACTGTACACACTGTACTTCTGCGCTTTTGGTTTGAATCCCATGTCACACATGTGCGATTGGGAGATAGCTGAAGGGCCTAAATGATTCCATGCAAGACCAGGGGGCAGCGGGGTATGCAGACTGTCTCTCTCAAGCTCTTGCAGACAATTCACGGGAAATCCCACAGGTTTCTGGCGCCACTGATGACGTCACTTTCCAGTTCCGATGGCAATGACATCATCACTTCCAGTCCCGATTACATCACTTTCTGTTCCGGCCCGGATGATGATGTCACTTCCAGTCCCAACAACGTCACTTCCAGTTCCGGCCCCGATGAGGTAATTTCCTTTACTGGCCTTGGAAACAATATACGGGTGGCTGCCCTAAACCTTCATGATATCTGTGACTCATCTTTGTGACACCCATTAACCTCCAAAGCTTCAATGTTGTGACTCACAATGTGCTGCTTCATGTAAAACACCACAAAGGGGTATTGAAACTACACTGAACTCCTTCATCTGTTAATGTTTATTCGTAACAGGCTGAAATGTTAAAACAGAAAACATGAGTGCTCAAACTCTGCTGGTACAACTCCTCCTCTCACAGTTGAGAACACCATGAACACTAAGTCTATATATATGGTCAGATTTGACTACATATACCAGTCCAGTCCGTTTTACATCCAGATCTACTTACAACAAGTCCGTTAGAACCAAACGTGGTCATAAGTCGATGACTATCTGTATTCTCATATCCACTTAATCCAATTTAGGGCTCAGGGATCATAGCTTATCATGGAGTCATGGGGGGGGTCTAAACACACACTGGGTCAATTTGGAATCACCACCTGACACCAATAGAGACATTTTGGGATTGTAAAATTTTTTTTCTTTTAAACTGAAGCAGTCTTTCTTTCATTTTTTATGTAACATAGAGATGCTTAGTGTTCAGTGAACTGATTCACATGCACCTGAACACTACTTCAACCTCTTCCTCTTTGTGCAAAAGCATGGCACGGTTTATTCTGGCAAAGGGGATGCAGAAAAAGAGCACTGCAAAGACACTAAAAATCCATTAACTTGCAAGCATGACTGCCAACAGATTTCCACAACTGGACCTTAGCTAGAATCAGTTTAACTAGCTGTAGAAACTGAAGGCAGATGATGTAACTTCTGACCTGAATAGTGTGAGGCAGAAGTGCCAGTGTCAACGTGCAAACCGGCAGTGCAAAAGGCTGATGAGAACATGTGGACCCATGTAGAAGGTCAAGGAAATAGGGGCAGCATTGGAATATCCTGTAGGGAACAATATTGCCAGCTTTACACATTGTTGTTTTAGAATTTTCATATTACCAAATCGCACGCAATGAAAACTTTTACAGGCATTTTTGTGTACCTGCATGCAAATGATATATACAGTAGATTTCAGGAAGTAATGTCATGGGTGAAAAGTATTCTGGAACTGGAAGTGATAGTGGATTCTTCAGTTGTTCTGCATGGAGAGAGGAAAAAGAGTTAGAGGGCAGCACCAACCCTTGGATCAGTGAATAACTGCATCTATTTGAGCCCCTAAACTGTCCCCCAAACACACTTGTGTGACATCATCAACATCTATTAAATCTACCCTCGTGACTGATGCTTGGATGAGTTCTGTATCCATATGTCTCTATAATGGAAATGAAAGGATGAAATATTAATTGTAACAGATAAAATGAAAAACGTGCAAATGTGTCAGAGAGAGAGAATGTGCAGCATTGTTAATAATTGTGCATTGTTTAGTTTTTACTCTCTCTTTCGTTACTGTCTCCTGGGGGTGAAAAGTGTGTCCCATAGCTGAGCCTGCCCTTTTAATTAGCTTGTTGATTTGGTGGCCCTCTCTTGAAGTGATGTTACCAGCAGGGACGTGCGGTCAGGGGAGGCAGGTCATGAAAAGAAAAAATTAATAATGATAACATAAAATAAATTTGTCCACTGGTCTGTGCTATAAATTTGTTTTCTGTATGATTCCAATAACTTTGATAATTTTTATAGTCAAAATCGCTGAATTTGTGCATTTCCTGTTCAAATACTGAGGAGAAATGCGAGGTGTGTCAGTGATGAGCCACACCTCACCTTGGACTGTGCTCTCCCTCACACACGGGGTTGACACAAACAAAAAGCGCATGTCTGTTGCTGTCTCTCTGTATGTTGCCAATATAATGTTTGCAGGCAAGTATATTATGCACCCTGACTTTACACAGTCTGGCTAATATCTTTAATAAATGTGTGTGACATATTTAGTCTTGCTGATTGGACACAAAACCACAGTGAAAAGGCACAAGGTGAGGCAGACAGTACTATGCCGCACCGAAAGGGGCAGTTGTGAGCCCAATAGGTGCTCGTTTCTGCTGTTCTTCTATGCAGAGGCTCAGGACGCCAATAAGTTAGCGATATCAGAAAGTCAAGTGCACTGCAGCGGTCCATTTATTTTTATTTTTGTTACAACTGACTGCCAAAATGGAAAATTAAGATTTTTGAAACTAAAGGAAGCTAAGGTGGACTTTTACAAGAAATTGATAGAGATGTTCATGGAGAAGGCTAGGCGCATGGACTTCATTTAAAAATAAAGGTAAGACTATAAACGGTTTTCAATTTTATAAAAAATGGGATCAGACTAAGAAAAAAAACAATCAAATATTTAAAAACTAAATTTTGACCTTAAATAAAATATTATTTTGTTTTTCTTTTGTTGAACAGTCTGTATTAAAATTGATTAAAACATCAGAATTAAAAGCTTTAAACAACAACTAAATATTTCAATAAATGTCAAAATTGAAATAGTTGTTTTTTCGTACACCACTCAATACTTTCATTTGTATTAAATGAGTATGAATTGTAGAATTGCAAAAGCGAATTTAGAACACATGGAGGGTGCAAAGCAAATGTGCTCTCTCTGCTCTCTGTCGCCACTTTAAATGTAACATTCTTTCTTAGCCATGTAGCATATGTATCTTACCTATTTGTATGTAAAGAATGGATTGCTGATTGATATATATATATATATATATATATATATATTATATATATATATATATATATATATATATATATATATATATATATATATATATACTAGGGGGTTCCCCCCTGCTTGCTTTGCTCACCAGCCACTTCACGTCTCTGCCGCTCGCATTGTGAAGAGGGAGCCTGAACGCACCCCAAGGAGATGCGGTTGCTCCTCTGAAACCCCCTCTTAAATGGTGATACAATGGGAAACAAATACAGTTTTTTTTACCTTGTGGCAGGTGGCCGGGTGTGGTCATCAGCCACCTGCCTATTTAATGGGCCGCCTCCCTTCAATCAAGGCTGGAGTCGGGTGAGGAGAAGGACGAGGTTGGAGAGGAGGCGGCAAGGAGAGGCCTAGAGAGAGAAACAGAGAGAAAGAGTGATGGCTGTGGAAGAAGCAGGGATCAGAGGAGACGGCTGTCGCGCCAGAGCAAGCGCCGCTGGCGAGAGAGGAACGGTGCAGCGCTGGAACTTCTGACCGGAGGAGCACAGCGGGGACGGTGACTAGGACCGCCCCCGTAAAGCTGCGGACGCCGGCGGGGCAGGGTCTGTCCTTTTCCTATAGGCAGAACCGAACCGTCACGGCGTTCCAAAGTAAAAGGAGGAATCGGAGGAAGAAAGCTGACTCCTCCGATATGGGAGGACGTGTTGCTGGGTGCACACGTCCCACGAAGGGCCGCCCTCTGCCGAGGCAGAGGGAAAACCCGCAGGCTGGGAGGCAAAACGTGAGTGTGCTCCAGTTGGCGGTCCCGTGGCGGGGACCACGGAAATCTCGGATAGGGAGGCTGAGAAGGAGAGAATCTGGGTACCGGACGGAGCGGAGAGTGTTGGCCCAAGCACGGAGGAAGTGCGCAGAGGCGCCGCATCAGGGCAATGTCTCTGCCCCTTGTTTTTCTTTTTATTCTGTAGGTCTGGGCCCTATGTATCAACCTGCCGCCAAGGAAAATCTGTCCTCGCGGGACGGGCCGCTGGCCCCGTGGGGTCTCAGCGTGCGGGGGAGTATTGTGGCAGGTGGCCGGGTGTGGTCATCAGCTGCCTGCCTATTTAAAGGGCTGCCTCCCTTCAATCAAGGCTGGAGTTGAGTGAGGAGGTGGACGAGGTCGGAGAGGAGGTGGCAAGGAGAGGCCTGGAGAGAGAAAGAGAGAGAAAGAGTGATGTCTGTGGAAGAAGCCTGTACTGAGAGAGACGGCTGTTGGAGAAGCTGGGACTTTTGGAGACTTTGGGTGTTTGGTGGCGGTTCACTTAGGATTGTATATAATAGTGTAAATAAACGTGGGGTGATCGCTGTAAATGAGTCTGCCTGTCTGTGTCCGGGTGGTACTATTTCACAACCTCTTCTTTGCTCGATTAGCTGTTGGCTTGCTGCTGCTGCCATGCTGCGTGATCTGCATCTCATGTGGTGCTTCGAAAATTTAAAAGCCTGTACAGCAGCTGTCCTACTCTTTGTCTTTTATTTCCGGCCCCAGTCGTGGTTAAATCTTTTGGCACAAACTCCCATCTCGTGAGATGTGAGTTCTTGATATTTTTAAGTTTATAATTTATAAACGGAATAAGAATCTGAAAATCTAACAACGTCACATTAAAGTTTGATAAATTCTGAAAAGAATGATACCAAACATATATATGAAGATTTTAAAATAAGCCCGATTTGAAGTGTGACAAACAACATAACTTTAAATACGTCATTGTTGCACTTCCGTTGTACTTTTAGGCTTTGGATTTTATATATACAGTGGTGTGAAAAACTATTTGCCCCCTTCCTGATTTCTTATTCTTTTGCATGTTTGTCACACAAAATGTTTCTGATCATCAAACACATTTAACCATTAGTCAAATATAACACAAGTAAACACAAAATGCAGTTTTTAAATGATGGTGTTTATTATTTAGGGAGAAAAAAAATCCAAACCTACATGGCCCTGTGTGAAAAAGTAATTGCCCCCTTGTTAAAAAATAACCTAACTGTGGTGTATCACACCTGAGTTCAATTTCCGTAGCCACCCCCAGGCCTGATTACTGCCACACCTGTTTCAATCAAGAAATCACTTAAATAGGAGCTGCCTGACACAGAGAAGTAGACCAAAAGCACCTCAAAAGCTAGACATCATGCCAAGATCCAAAGAAATTCAGGAACAAATGAGAACAGAAGTAATTGAGATCTATCAGTCTGGTAAAGGTTATAAAGCCATTTCTAAAGCTTTGGGACTCCAGCGAACCACAGTGAGAGCCATTATCCACAAATGGCAAAAACATGGAACAGTGGTGAACCTTCCCAGGAGTGGCCGGCCGACCAAAATTACCCCAAGAGCGCAGAGACGACTCATCCGAGAGGTCACAAAAGACCCCAGGACAACGTCTAAAGAACTGCAGGCCTCACTTGCCTCAATTAAGGTCAGTGTTCACGACTCCACCATAAGAAAGAGACTGGGCAAAAACGGCCTGCATGGTAGATTTCCAAGACGCAAACCACTGTTAAGCAAAAAGAACATTAGGGCTCGTCTCAATTTTGCTAAGAAACATCTCAATGATTGCCAAGACTTTTGGGAAAATACCTTGTGGACTGATGAGTCAAAAGTTGAACTTTTTGGAAGGCAAATGTCCCGTTACATCTGGCGTAAAAGGAACACAGCATTTCAGAAAAAGAACATCATACCAACAGTAAAATATGGTGGTGGTAGTGTGATGGTCTGGGGTTGTTTTGCTGCTTCAGGACCTGGAAGGCTTGCTGTGATAGATGGAACCATGAATTCTACTGTCTACCAAAAAATCCTGAAGGAGAATGTCCGGCCATCTGTTCGTCAACTCAAGCTGAAGCGATCTTGGGTGCTGCAACAGGACAATGACCCAAAACACACCAGCAAATCCACCTCTGAATGGCTGAAGAAAAACAAAATGAAGACTTTGGAGTGGCCTAGTCAAAGTCCTGACCTGAATCCAATTGAGATGCTATGGCATGACCTTAAAAAGGCGGTTCATGCCAGAAAACCCTCAAATAAAGCTGAATTACAACAATTTTGCAAAGATGAGTGGGCCAAAATTCCTCCAGAGCGCTGTAAAAGACTCATTGCAAGTTATCGCAAACGCTTGATTGCAGTTATTGCTGCTAAGGGTGGCCCAACCAGTTATTAGGTTCAGGGGGCAATTACTTTTTCACACAGGGCCATGTAGGTTTGGATTTTTTTTTCTCCCTAAATAATAAAAACCACCATTTACAAACTGCATTTTGTGTTTACTTGTGTTATATTTGACTAATGGTTAAATGTGTTTGATGATCAGAAACATTTTGTGTGACAAACATGCAAAAGAATAAGAAATCAGGAAGGGGGCAAATAGTTTTTCACACCACTGTATAGAGTAGATGAAACATAACCAGTAGCTAATGTGCAGGCTGCCAATTAAATAGTAAATAAGCTACTCTTTTGGATTCATATATTTATAAATCTGACTCTGAAGGAGTCAGTGCCTCACTAGCCATGAACCTCACCACACGTCACTGGTTACCAGCCCAGCACACCACAGCATAGAAAATCCCACTGGCCATCACAGTCTTGTAGAAGATGTGAAGGATGTCACTTACCACATTAAAGAATCATAGTCTCCTAAGAAAGAAGACCCTGCTCTGCCCTTTCTTATACAGTTCCTCTGTGTTCTGAGACTAGTCCAACCTATTATTAATGTGGACCCCCAAGTACTTATAAGAGTGGACAACCTCTACATTCAGCTCCTTGAACAGTGACCAGACATAGAGGCTCTTTGGTGTGGGGAAAGTCAATAACCAGTTCCTTGGTTTTGCTGATATTAAGATGCAGACAATACTTTTTGGACCAAGAAACAAACTTCTCCACCTGACTCCTGTACTCTCTCCCATTCCCCTTTATTAATTCAGCCCATAAGTGCAGAATCATCTGAGAATTTCTGCAAGTGGCCTGACCTGGTGTTATATTTAGTTAGTCTGAGGTTACAGAGTGAAGAGAAAACGAGATAGGACTGTTCCTTGTGGTACTCCAGTGTTGCACACATCCATATCAGGGACACAGTCCTTGAGTCTCACAAACTGTGTTCTGCTAGACAGATAGTCCATGGTCCAGGACACCACAGGCTCATTCACCAGCAAATCTCTGAGTTTACCCCTTAACAGGAATGGCTGCATGGTACTGAAGGCACTCAAAAAATCTAATCCTCACAGAGCTGCCATCTTTGTCCAGGTGTGAGTAAGCCTTGTGGAGCAGAGAGATAACTGCATTCTCCACTTCAAGCTTTCTCTGATAGGCAAACTTTGTTTACCTATTTATATGTAAATTTTGACAAGAAGAGTGAGAATAAAAATGAAGAGCCCATCCTTTTAGTCTCCCTCCTCCTTGTTCTCTCTTCCTCCGACTCCACGGTTTAATTGTAGATTTTCTTCTCTGTATTTTTGTCTTTTAAATACAGCCTACCAATCTATATAGTGGACAGTGCACTGATGTTTCTTGATTGACAGTGCTTGGAAAAAGATGTCTATTGTGCTGGGGAATGCTAGATAATAAAAAGGAGCATTGGCGCACCAAGACAATTATTTTGTGTAATACTCTTGTTTTCTTTGCGCTGCTCATAACTGCTAGCAACTGATTCACGCTAATGAGAATGCAAGCACTTAGCTGCCAGACTTATTAAGTTAGTAATATTCAATAAACGCCGCAGCAGCCCTTTCTGGAGCCACAGCAAGGTCTTTTATAACAGGAAGGAAGAAAGACTGTCAGTCACGCTAATCCTTCATTTAAACAATTTTGAAAATCACATCAAAATGGGTTGGTTTTTACATGGGGAGTGCGTGTCGACTCTTAAATAATTAGTTTGCAAGCACGCTGCTGGAAGCACAGGCGAAACCACAACAATGCTCTTCTTGAGATGTGGGCTCCCTCGAGTCTAATTAAATCGGTTCACTCTTGAGGATTTTAGCAGAACACATCTACGGCACTGGAAAGCTTTCTCTCTAGTAAACACGGCTCCATCTGGGCTTTGTGGAGGCAATTGGAGTGCCCCTCCATGGAAGACATGCTTTCACTTTCTTGGTAGCCTTTCTCAGTAAACAAACTGTCTCTTCATTCTCTGCTCCCATTAGACACTCTTTGGATGACATCCTGTCAACAATGATGTCAAAATGGTCCAGAAATGAAAATGCCACGTTTTCTTCGTAAACATTTAGCAGCAGATCTGGCTCCCAGTGCCAAATGCTGCCCAGCAGGCACTATCCTGATGATCCCAATTCATCCTCTATTCCTTCATTTTTTTAATCAATTTGTTCAAATATAGAATCATAATGGCATGAGTGTCTAGTAAGGAAAAAATCTTAAATGGTGTACCAGTCCATTGGGAGCAATTTCACATACAAGGCCAGTTTGGAGTCGCCAGCAAATCTAAATGGAACTAAAGCCACCTCAATTTTATATGTAGTAATCCTGGAGTTTCTTTATTTATGTTTAGTTTGTCGGGTTTTTTTAACCCTTATTAAGGTCATTTTGTTCTGCTACATTATGGCGCTTCTGTTTTTTGCATATTATCTGTTTGTTTCTTGCAATAATGCTTGTTGTTGGCCACTTAATTACCAACATCGTTACCTGTGATATCTTTACATAAGCCTTTTTAAAGATAGCAGCATAAAAATGCTGCTACAGTGTCTATAAAAACTATTTACCCTTTGGAAGTTTTCAAATTTTTTATTATACAACATTGAATCACAGTGGATTTAATTTGGCTTTTTTCACATTGATCAACAGAAAATAATCTCTTAAATGTCAAAGTGAAAACAGATTTTTGTAAATTGCTCTAAATTAATTACAAACTGTGAAGAAAACACAGACACACAGAATAAGGGTTGGGGATTCCATCCCTGTATACTGTAAACCACAGTAAAAAGGTTGAGAGGATTATCAATAACCGTCAGGTTTGTACAGTGCAATTGAGAAAGAACGGTGGTGACACGGAGTATCTTGGGACGGTGGTGACGTCATCTGTAAGTGACCGGAGGTGAATTCATAACATGGAAGCGGCTCGGATATCTGGACGAGGCTTTTGAGACAAATTCAAGGTGCCATGGGTTTTTGTTGTTTGTCTTTCCTGTTAAAATAAAGAGAGAGGCGTTAACACATTCTCTTAGTCCCATGTCTTGTGGTTTCGTTCGACTCATCGGGTCCTTTAGCTGCCCCCAATCGGTCGTGTGTGACAAAACATAAAACACAAAATAATTGATCACGTAAGTATTTGCCAATTCAAGTCAGAATTTAATTGATGCACTTTTGGCAGCCATGACAGCCTTGAGTCTGAGTGCGGGGGTTCTCTAAAAGGTCTGCACATCTGGACACTGCACGACAGCCTTGGGTCTTAGTGTGCGGGTTCTCTAATAGCACATCTGGACACTGCACAGTTTCCTCAGTCTTCTTTGCAGGACCCCTCAAACTGTCAGGTTGCATGGAGATGGCGAGTGAATAGCCTTTATCAAGTCCACAAACTTTTCATTGATTTGAGATCAGGACTTTAACATTGCTATTATTAAGCCATTCCTGTGTAGGTTTACCTTTATGCTTGGGATCCTTGTCTTGCTGGGACACAAATCTTCTCCCAAGATGGTGGTTTCTTGCAGACATTATTGGGTTTCCTCCTGGATTTCCCTGTATTCGTTTTATCCCTCACCCTCAAAACCCTTCAGAGACCTGCTTCACAGAAGCGTTTCCCACAGCACTTTACAGTAAGCATGATGTTTTCTTGATAATGTGTAATGTTAAAACATGGAATATAGACAAATTCTGGTCTGATAAGACCATTAAACCTTCTTCCAGCAGACTTCAGTGTCTCTCATGTGGCTGCTGGCAAATTCTAGTTGAGATGTCAAGTGTTCTTTTTCTCTTTGCCATTCTTCCATAAAGCAACAACTGGTGAAGCACTCAGGCAATGACCTTGTCTGCACAGTCTCAACCACTGTAGCTTGTAAGCTCCTTCACAGTTTTCATTCGTCTCTTGATGGTGTCACTCACTGGTTTTCTTCCTGCATGAACACTTAATTTTTGTGGATGGTCTGCTCTAGTCAGATGTACCCCTGTGTCATACTCTTTCCATTTCTTAACGACTGATTTAACTGGACTGCAGGGGATATTCAATGACTTGGATTTTTCCTTGTCTTCATCCTGTGGCTTGTACTTTTCAGTCTACTTGCATACAATTGCTTGAAGTGTTCTTTTCTCTTCATTGTGTAGTTTTAGTTACCATACTGACTCATATATAACAATGCTAATAAGTATAAGCAGGGATTTACTTGGATATTTATAATAAAGTAATATAATGAGTGTGTGGTTGGGGTGTGTGTGTGTTCAAGTGTGTTGAAGGTTTGTATGCTAGCTGCGATAGGCTCCAGCAGATGCCTTCGAACTTGTTCAGGACTAAGCGGCTTAGAACATGACTGACTTGATTATTTTGTGTTTTACATTTGTAATTAATTTCGATCACTTTGCAGAGATGTGTTTTCACTTTGGTATTAAAGAGTGTTTTCTGTTGATCAGTGTTAAATAGCCATATTAAATCCACTGTGATTCAACGTTGTATAATCTCCAAGGGGGTGACTTGCACTGTGTGTGAGTAGTGGATCTCCTTGATATTCTATGACTCTCTTTAGAATAAAGGACACTGAAAAGTGTTCCAAGGAGAACATCAGCATTGGGACTTCTGCTTTTTTTTTCTTGCTATTGCATTTTGGGTTTTAATAATCAGATTCTCTGACTTTTTCTCCATGTGTTTTGATGTTGCACCTGCCTCAAAAATGTTCTTATTTCATCCTATATTTTTGATTTCAAACTCAAGAAATTCTTCTTTATTCATAGCAGTATAGTGGACTGTAATGTATTGGATGAGGCAGCTTTTATTTTGATTAATGTGATGCATTAGGCTACTGTACCTAGGTGTGTGTATCCATGTATTTTTTCATATTTTAAGTTTTGGCTTTTGTACTGTTTCTGACACCAGTTTGGTAAGGTCCTTTTTCTTTCTCAAAGTCGTTTCAATGGTCGATTAAACTCACGTGACGGCACCGTCATTACATGTGGCATTGTTGCACTTAACTTATTAAAGATTGAGGAAAAGATGGGTGAAGTGGCAATATTGCTAACCTAATTGTGTGTTATGACACGCTGGTGTAGAAGGCATATTGTGAGAAAAGAAGATAACCAGGAGATGATAACATGAAGAAAGAAATGTAGTTAGAGCCAAAAAAGACAAATGATCAGGCAACCAAAGCACAAGGGCAAAATGAGAGTCAGAATTCAAAAAAGACAACAAACGAAATCACATTAAAATAATCAAACAACCTCAAAACAGATTTTATGTGTTTAAAAATAAAATAAATAAAAAAAAAAAAAAAAAAAAAACATTAGATAAAGCATGTCAATTGTTACACAATAAAAATCATAATTAGTCACAGAGACAATCACTAAAAAAAAAATTCAGATGTGAGCGTCAGTAGGTTTTGCGCCCTAGGAACCAAGTTACCCATAATAGCAGTAATTATTTATCTGGCGCTGAGCATTCTGATCATAAAATAGGTCATTATGATAACAATTGATGAGAAGAATTCATAATTAATTGCAGAATTTCGGTATTTGAGGGTTCCTTTAGAGTGCCTCTTTCTCTTGCATGATTTGATGTAATAGACTGTCACACCTGTGCGAGTAGGAGGAAGCTGAGTGGACCAAGTGGAGGTAATTACTTCTTACTACTTCTGTTATCTCTGCAGGCCAGAACTTACCAGACGCACCATCAATAATATCAATCCCGGTTCTGGCGCCACAGATGACGTCACATCCGGTTCCAGCCACAAACAATGTCACTTCCGGTTGTGGCCTTTACAACTGCTATCATTTCACCATCCAGACAGTTCAGTTCAGGATTCAAACCAATGCACATGAATGCTTCAAAAAAAACATTACAGCCAGGGACAAATTTTGGGTGGCTGCTCCAAACCTTTTTGTGTGTGTTGAAGCTGTTCATGTCACAAGGGTTAAGTTTCAAATTTGGTATTTTTCCGTCCAGCCGTTTTAGCTCTAGATCAGTGATTCATAACCTTTTTTGAGTCACAGACCCCTTTAAGAATCTGCTGAAAGCTATGGACCCCCATCCCCAGAATATTCACATAAACACAACTTTGCATGCAACATCTAACTTTATCGAGATTTGATTGTCTCATACATATGTGAGATACACAAAGTATTATTAAACTTTAAAGTAAACAATCTAAAAAAACACTCCTTTTTTATTCAAAATGAAATGGCCAATCATTATAATTATGAAATACAATCCTCTTCTGCAATTAAAATACGTTTTCTACTACCATTTCTACTGCTACTACTACATCTACTCAATAGTCCCGGGCTATATAGTGAATATAAATGTTAATTTTTCTCTGACTCTCACGGACCCCCTGAAACCGATCCATGGACCCCCTACGCATCCACGGACCTCAGGTTAAGAACCCCTGCTCTAGACTGTCCTGAAGAAACTGTGACACACAGACAGACACACATACACATCATCGAGATATCAATGTTTTCAGTATCAGGGGACCCTAAAATATCAAAATCCATTGAAAACCAGAGATCATAATTTATGACTAATATAAAGCTTTTGCTCCTTCGCCATAGACAAAAGGTTATGGTGTGAGAGGGCGCAAAGCAAAAATAAATAAATTGGGGCAGAATGGTGGCTGTCTGGCTAAAGGGTTTGAGCTGGTAACTCATTGCATTGACAGAAGGAATGTTACTCATTTGGGCTCTTGAGCAAGGCCCCTAACCTGCAATTGCTCCAGGGTGCTGTACAAATAGCTGACTCTGTGCTCTGACCCCAAACCTCTGTGCATCTCTGGAAAGAAAGTTGGGGCATGCAAAAAATGACAAATTCCTAATGCAAGAAATTGTATAAAGGATTAAAATCATTCAAATAAATTCCCAGGTGCTGTAGAGTAACTAAGATACAGTACAATTGTTTTACTGTGTTTTTTTACAAGCAGGTTAGACCGGGTTAGTCAGAGTGGTGAACTGAGTGGTATTCCTGGATTTAAAGAAAACTGGAATATTCAAAAAGAAAAATTGCATACATTGGGAGAATGTTCAGAGTTCTGGCATGTATGCAATGCCCAGGATGATATCTGAGCACAGAACTAAAGAGCTGCGAGGCACCATTATTCTTTTCAAATTCTATTCAAAGTTTTTAAATTTGATTTCCATGGTTTTTTCAAAAAGAAAGTAAGGACAGACGTAAAAGTGATAACTCATACAATACAAAACATTTTTTTTTTGTATAGCCCAAAATCACACTAGGAGTGCCATGATGGGCTTTAACAGGCCCTGTCTTTTCACAGCCCCCCAGCCTTGACTCTCTAAGAAGACAAGAAAAAACTCTTGGATGGAAAAAAATGGAAGAACTCTCGGGAAAAGCAATTCAGAGAGAGACCCCTTTCCAGGTAAGGGTGTACAGTGGGTGTCAAAAAATGGATGAATGCAATACAATACACAGAACAAAACACAAATAATCCTCAATACAGTGCAATAGTACAAGAACAGAGCAAAATGCAAGAGTAGATGATATCACATAATAGGATTCAGATTTGTTCAGAGTCCTGGAGACCTCGGACAAAAGGTTGCCATTGGTCAAAGACAAGCACTGGGTTAGCACAAAGCAGCCTCTAATCCTACAGGTCCCTAAAACCTTGTGCTGGAAAGAACAGGTTCAGGAAAAGGATGGGTAGAAAAAGTAAAGGCCTACAAAAAGGCACCCCATTTGTAGCTAAATGGAAGGACTGACTTTCATGGCACACTGAGGGATATAATGATTGGGGTGCAGCACACTGCACTACCTCAGTGACCTCCAACAAGGTAAAGCTGAAATGTCCTCCTTCCCACCAGAGATAAATCAGTTCAAGTAGGACAAGTAGATGAATATCACGGTACGGCTGCCACTCAGAAAACTTACAAAACCAGCAAGCGAGTCTGAAAAATGGGCACTGGAGAAAAGTTTGACACTTCTAATAGTATGATCAAGATGTGTGGAGAATGGCATGTGAGGGCAGGGAAGAGAGGCGCAACGCATCTGTACTGCAGGAAATGGAGTGAAACGCCATGGATCTGGCCTGCTGGAGTGCAGGGTGAAGAGAAAGAAAGAGCTGCAGGTGCAGGCCGGTCTCTGCAGCAAATTATTTTAATGCTGCAAGAACACGATCCTTATTCCTACATTTGTGGGCACTTGAGATTGGGCATATGAGGGCTGAAGGATAGGTAAGTGAGGTTTTAGATGATTCTGGGGCCTTCATTAAGACTTTTTGCATGTTTCAAGTTGTTAAGGCCAGGGGTAGCTGTCTTTTAAAAGACTCAGTCGGCTGTCTCAGTGTTAAAAGGGTATCTGGATTTTTTAGGAGGAAGAAAGTTTTGGGATTTCCCCAACACTATTCAACACAATGAAGTATCATGAGATCCTTTCATCCTTTCCTTGCTAGGTTTTCTCTCTTTCCCCGCTGCTTTCAAATATAATAAATTTAAGATTCCTCTTTCAATTTGGTGCACAGGTCTGTAAAAGGAGCAGGGATGCTCCAGAATGAGTAACATTGAGTTCATTTTGAATTTTTTGACTTTCAGGTGCAGTCCAATCCTGGTCTGTTTGAGTTTTCCATTTCTGCTTACTTCAACAGAGCTCCAACAGAAGTGGCTCCAACAGTTTCATCTGCTGTGTGGACTGTGCATCACTTTTATTTTCTGACTATTGTGAAGCCCAGGGACTGACACAGAGAGGCAGAGACAAGAGTTTGCCACACAACACACATTTATTCAGGTGGGAAGCATTTTTCTTGCTCTGCACATTAGCACAACACAAATAAATAGCACCAAAGTCCAGTCCTTTTCTTCTCTGCCTCCACTCCTCTCCCAGCGAGCTTCATTCACCTCCTCCTAACTCTGGATCCCCGAGTCATGGAGGCTGGCTCCTTTTATAGGACACCCGGAAGGACTCCAGGTGTGGTGGAAGTGCTGCTAAGCAAGGCTCGGGAAATGTCCAGGTGCCCCCTGGCAGAGGCCACGGGCCCCAGCAGGGTTGAGCTTCCATGCTCCAAACTCATGGCCCCGCTGCAAGCCAGGGAGACTGCCCTCTAGTGTCCCAGGGGACATAATGTCTTGAATAAACTGTCTCCCCTGGTCCTTCCACTATCGTGGAGTCATGGAAGGGTAAGGACCCCAGAGGTCCACCACACCATGTACTGTTTTATAAGCCTTTGATATTATGGGTTTTAACACTGTTTAGATCCAGCATTGGTTTAATGCAACTTTGAGATCACCAGACTTAGAATACCAAATTAACTTACTAAGAGTAGATAGATAGATGGAAAATTCACTACATAAGTGATAGATAGACAGTCATGAAAGGCTCCATATGATAGATAGATAGATAGATAGATAGATAGATAGATAGATAGATAGATAGATAGATAGATAGATAGATAGATAGATAGATAGATAGATAGATAGATAGATAGATAGATAGATAGATAGATAGATAGATAGATGATAGATAGATAGATAGATAGATTAGAACTTTATTTGTCTCAAGTGGAAATTTAGCAGAGTAGGATTCTCCCCCCCCCCACCCTCCGAGTCTATGCTAAAACAGACTTGGTTTTGGATTCCCCTTATGGGACATTGTTGGGGGTCCAGTGTCTATTTGTTTTGTCACTCTACTTGAACTTTCCCTTTTCTTTTACTAATGTGATTGTCTTGGGGAAGAGTAATTTGTTTTGCTCTGTTGGTTTACTACAAAAGAAAGAACATGAGAGAACTGGTTTGACCTTCACTATGTGTTGCTTTCAAAGTGATAATGAACGATGAAGTTCAAGCCCTCATTTCTTTTTCTTGCAACCCTAAAGTAATTACTTTTAAGATATTCATCTCATTAATCTTACTGTAAGTGATGTTCTGAGTGTGGTTCCTTATAATTATTCTCCATACTAGTAGAGGTAGGCCTGGATCTCCTTCCTAATTTATCGTCATATGGATTCAGGTCCTGTGTCTGGTTGTCATTTGTGTGGATTTTGTACTTTTTTTTCCTATGTTTCTAGAGGTTTCATTTTTGTGGTCCTCCCAAATTCCCAGTGATGTGCATGTGTGGATGTTTCAAACAGATCTGTGTGAATGTAAATAATATGGGTGTTTCTGAAGCAATGGACAGTATGATAGACCAGTGCTTAGATTCACTATGATTAGAATTTTATTGCAGTTTTGCACATTTTATGATATATTATGGTTTTGTTCATCTGAGAATGTTTGGGTTTGTTTTATTTTTCAGGATTCACAAGTAGAAAGAGGGGTTGAAGTTTGAATCTGTGATCTGCTCAGAGGACTACTGTATGAGTAGGTGCGGCTTTTGTGTTACTTCATAATCCATCTTTTCATTTTCAAATCCCCTTATAGATAGGTACATACTGTAGATAGTACTTCATTTCTCCCAAAGGGGAACTTCAACTTTTCACAGAAGCTTAATGAATCTATACTAATAAAAGGCAAAGCCCTCACTGACTAACTGACTCACTGACTGACTCACTCACTCATCACTAATTCTCCAACTTCCCGTGTAGGTGGAAGGCTGAAAGTTGGCAGGCTCATTCCTTACAGCTTACTTACAAAAGTTAGGCAGGTTTCATTTCGAAATTCTACGCGTAATGGTCATAACTGGAACCTGTTTTTTGTCCATATACTCTAATGGAGGAGGCAGAATCACGTATTGCGTCATCACGTATAACGCCTCCTACGTAATCACATGAACTGAAAGCAAGGAAGAGATTTACAGCATGAGTCAAACGCGGGAACGAAGGTAAATGACGTTAATTTTTGAGTGTCTTTTAATACTGTGTAATTGTTGAGTGTCTTTTAATACTGTGTAAGCATACATATTAACACATGTGCAATTAAACATGTGCATTTACAGGGTGATTTCTCAGGCTTAAAAGCTCGCCTTTTATTAAAAAGGTAATGGGATGGTGTTTTTCGACTTGCGCCTTGATTTAAACGATTGCATGTCTTGGTGGGTTTGCATAGCTTATTGTCAATATCTTTACACCTCTTTTTAAGACTTAATTTATAAAGGTTTTCTTTTCTTTTTTAATTAAAATTTAAAAGCAATACTTCACCGCTGCGAAGCCCCTCTAGCGCTGACGTCCAAGGTTCGATTACCGTAAGCGAGTGCAGTGAGTGTGTACGCCTGATGAGCCAAGAATAAGAGGGAAAGACGTGTTGCATACTCTTTGCATTATTTGACAGTAAACTATTTTTAACCATTCTATGATCTGCTTCTCACAACTGAAGGCACCGTGGCTGATGTTACCTGACTTGCTGGCTAACCATAAGCGTTACCTGGTAGGTAACCACCCACTCACTTTACTCCCTTACGGGAATCGAACCTCGGACGTCAGCGCTAGAGGCAAAGCCCCTAAAATTGCGCCACAGTGTGTGGTTCGTTTATTTGACAGCATGTAGATCGAGGTAATTACATTCACGGCATTCGTAGTCTGATTCACAATCTGATTGTATGTGTGGTTACCTACCAGGTAACGCTTATGGTTAGCCAGCAAGTCAGCTCGAAGTGATCACTCGAGTGAAGGCAGCTTCACAAAAAAAACAGATCCTTAACAAACTGTTATTGGTACATTTTCTCTCAATTTAAAAAGGTTTTCTTTTCTTCTTAATAAAAATTTAAAAGCAGTACTTCGCCGGTGCGAAGCGCGGGGATTTGAGCGACTGACGCATACAGACATATTCATGAGTGCAGGTACTTCGGAAAGAAAGCACCGTGTAAACCTAAAGTTTAAATTAAGTTCATAGACCTACAAAAGGTTGCCATTGATTTCAGGCAAGATTGCTTTTCTCCTGTAGAACTATACGTTGCATTCTCAAGAGTGTGCTTGCACAGCTTGGTCATATTACAACTGGAGTGCTGAATTGACAACGTGGTATTTAAACAGAACTATAACAATCGTAATAAACGAACAAAAAAACAGCGGACAACCCGTGGATTAAATAAAAAGGCTGCTTCCGTTGGCGAAGCAACGAAAAAGGAAGACCTTCTATTGCGTTCGTTTATAAAACAGAGGAGAGGCTGTGTGAAGTCAGCTTCACAAAAAACCAGATCCTTAACAAATTGTTATTGGGATATTTTCCCTCAATATAAAAAGGTTTTCTTTTCTTCTTAATAAAAATTTAAAAGCAGTACTTCGCGGGGGAGACCCAGGTTCGCTTCCCGGGTCCGCCATGTGTGGAGTTTGCATGTTCTCCCCGTGTCTGCGTGAGTTTCCTCCAGGCACTCCGGTTTCCTCCCACAGTCCAAAGACATGCAGGTTAGGTGGATTGGTGATTCTAAATTGGCCCTAGTGTGTGCTTGGTGTGTGGGTGTGTTTGTGTGTGTTCTGCGGTGGGTTGGCACCCTGCCCGGGATTGGTTCCCTGCCTAGTGCCCTGTGTTGGCTGGGATTGGCTCCAGCAGACCCCCATGACCCTGTGTTCGGATTCAGCGGGCTGGAAAATGGATGGATGGATGGAGATATATATATATATATATATATATATATATATATATATATATATATATATATATATATATATATATATATATATATATAGATGTATATAGAGATATAGATATATATACAGTATAGATAGATATATAGATATATATATATATGTATGTATGTATGTCTATATATATATGTAAGCTTATAAGTACTGCCTTACTTCTCTTTAAGAAAGGAAGATGTAATGATACTTGATTTAAACGATTCCATGTCTTGGTGGGTTTGCGTAGCTTATTGTCAATATATTTACACCTGTTTTTAAGACTTATTTACTGAAACGGGCTTTCACGAAAAAAGTTAGGGCTTTGCTACAGGATACACCCTCCACAAGTTAAGCAAGTAAAAATAAAATATATATTTCTGTTTTATTTAAACCTTTTAAGTTCGTATGCATAGCCCATTTGGCTGTTTTAGTTTTTTTCTTTCTTCAGTAATATTTAATCTCCTTAAAGAAAAAGAAAATATGCATTTTACTTTTTTTGTATCTCTTTAGTAATATTTTAGTGTAAAAGGATAACCAGTATTTAAACCTTTTATGTTACTTTATAAAGTTATTTTACACAATGTTGAAAAAATTAATAAGAAAGCTACATATTTTGGCAGCTGCTGCTTTAATTTTCAATGAAATGAAAAAAGCTCTCCAAGAGAAAACCTCAATGAAGAAGAAACAGTTTGCACTATCTAAAAAAGAGAAACCCTCATTTATAAAGGTTTGCTGCAGATGACTTAACTGAAAATAAATGAATAGTTCCTATGTGTATAATACATATTTATCTATTTGACTTATGCCTTTATTCCAGCAACTTGCAACATCTGAGGTACAATTTGTTACATTACTTTTGTTTTTTGCAGCACAGGCAGGTGAAGTGACTTCCTCAGGGTCACACAGTGGTGTCAGTACCAGGATTTGAGCTGACAAGCTCCGGGTTTACTGAAATATTACTGAAGAAAGAAAAAAAATGAAAACGGGCAAATAGGGCTATGCATACAAATGTGCATCCATCCATTATCCAACCCGCTATATCCTAAATACAGGAGCCAATCCCTGCCAACACAGGGCACAAGGCAGGAAACAAACCCTGGGCAAGGTGCCAGCCCACCGCAGGGCGCACACACCCACACACACGGGACAATTTAGAATCACCAATGCACTTAACCTGCATGTCTTTGGACTGTGGGAGGAAACCGGAGTACCCGGAGGAAACTCAGACAGACACGGGGAGAACATTCAAACTCCACGCAGGGAAGCGAACCCGGGTCTCCTAACTGGCACCTTTCACTGCGCCACCATGCCACCCACATACAAACTTAAAAGGTTTAAATAAAACAGAAATATATACCTTTATTTTTACTTCCTTGTGGAGGGTGTATCCTGTAGCAAAGCCTTAACTTTTTCATGAAAGCCCCTTTCAGTCAATAAGCCTTAAAAACAGGTGTAAAGCTAAACTTGCAGCACCGCTATTCAATTACACTTGCCTAACGCCTCTCCTAAGGGGACATACTGTGGGATCTAGGCATCCGTCAAAGCATCAATCACAGGCCCGATTAGAAAGTGGGAAGCTGTGATTTGTCGTTTCCCTCCCATGTAACAATCACAGCACGTGTTACAACGCACTATGTATGTATGTATATATGTATATATGAAGAGGATGGATGGATGGATGGATGGATGGATGTATATGTGTGTGTTTATGTATGTGTGTGTATATGTATGTGTATATATATGTATATGTGTATATATGTATATATGCATATATGTATATGTATATATATGTTTACATAACCTCTTTAACACACTACTTCTCCACTGCGAAGCGCGGGTATTTTGCTATATATATATATATGTGAATGTATGTATATATGTATGTCTATATTTCTATATATATATATATGTGCATATGTATATATATATGTGTATATATATGTAGATATGTATATATTTATATGTATATATATGTACATATGTATATATATATATATATATATATATATATATATATATATATATGTAGATGTGTAAATTTGTATATGTATATATATGTATATGTAGATATGTGTATATGTAGATATGTATATATATGTATATGTATATATATGTTTACATAACCTCTTTAACACAAGCGCGGGTATTTTGCTAGTAAGTAAATATTAGAACAAACAACAACAACTCAGATACACACCATACCATCTTATTTTCTTAACCCTTTTAATCCTGAGCAGGGTTGCAGAGTGCTGGTGCCTATCCCAGCAAGCATAGGGTGTAAGGCAGGAACAATCCTTGGACATGGCGCCAGTCCATCACAGGGTGAACACACTCATGCACTCATGACAAACACACTAGGGCCATTTTAGCTACACCAATCCACCTAACATGCATGTCTTTGGATTGTGGGAGGAAACCAGAGCATCTGAAGGAAACGCACATAGACACAGGAGAAGATGCAAACTTCATGCAGAGAGGATCCAGGATACAAACCCCTGGTCTCCTTACTGCAAGGCAGCAATGCTACCACTGTGCCACCATACCACACCACTGCTACTAAAAGGGAAAAAAAAATCTGACTTCACTAAAGGTACAAAACAGAAGTCACAGACACTGTGAGGCATTACAAAGGTGTACTGATATTGGTACTGGTATTAGAGGATGTGGAGCATTGTTCATAATGACCGACAGCATTGTCCTCTTTCTCTCCGCCATTACTACCTCCAGTTACTCAGAGTACATCCCATAACTAAGCTTGCCTTCTAAAGCAGCCTGTTGATTTGGTTGGCCTCCCTTCAAGTGATCTTACCAGCTCTGCACACCACAGTGCAGAAAATTGCACTGGTCATTATGTACAGTTAGGTCCATAAATATTTGGACAGAGACAACTTTTTTCTAATTTTGGTTCTGTACATTACCGCTGTGGCACGCGGCTGGGGGTGGTACCCAGCTGGGACGGCCAGGAGGACCAGAGGAGGGCTTGTGACTCCTCCAGACCACGAAGGGGCGACCGCCCTGGTTGTGTTGGGGACCACAGGTGCAGGGCTTGGAAGCCCAACCCTGTAGGGGCCCGTGGTCACCGCCAGGGGGCGCCCCGATGCCTTGGGATGCCATTGTGGGGTACAGCCCGGACACAGACAGGTAGACATGATGTTTTCACCACACACACATTTATTTTACACTATATACAATAAGTAAGTGCACAATACCCAGTGCCGCAGCACCAATCACAATGGCCTTTCACAATGCCTTTCACTGTCTCTGGTCCGCCTCCACTCCTCTCCTCTGAGTTCTGTCCTCTTCCACCCGACTCCAGCCCAGCTTCTGGAGGGAGGCAGTCCCTTTTCGCTGACCCGGATGAGCTCCAGGTGTTCCCCCTGACGACACTTACTGGTGTGGCGGAAGTGTCAAGAGAGCCCCTGGAGGCACTCTGGGTGCCCCTGGGAATTCCTCCGGCAACACTTCCTGGTGTGGCGGAAGTGCTGCCATCCAGGACTTCACAACCGTCCGTGCGCCCCCTGGCGGTGGCCACGTCCTCCGGTAGGGATAAGCGTCCCAGCTCCAGTCCAGTGGCCCATAAGCAGATCCGGGCGGCTGCCCCCTCGTGGCCCAGGGAAGGTACTGTCCATCACGGGGACCATCCAGGCGTCCTAACTGGGTAGGGTTCCCATCCATCTGGGACACCACAATGAATTTTAAATGAAACAACTCAGATGCAGTTGTAGTGCAGACTTTCAGCTTTAATTCAGTGGGGTGAACAAAATGATTGCATAAAAATGTCAGGCAACTAAAGCATTTTTTAACACAATCCCTTCATTTCAGGGGCTCAAAAGTAATTGGACAATTGACTCAAAGGCTATTTCATGGGCAGGTGTAGGCAGGTCCATCGTTATGTCATTATCAATTAAGCAGATAAAAGGACTGGAATTAATTTGAGGTGTGGTGCTTGCATGTGGAAGATTTTGCTGTGAACAGACAACATGTGGTCAAAGGAGCTCTCCATGCAGGTGAAAGAAGCCATCCTTAAGCTGCGAAAACAGAAAAAAACCCATCCGAGAAATTGCTACAATATTACGAGTGGCAAAATCTACAGTTTGGTACATCCTGAGAAAGAAAGCAGGCACTGGTGAACTCAGCAACACAAAAAGACCTGGACGTCCACGGACAACAGTGGTGGATGATCACAGAATCATTTCCATGGTGAAGAGAAACCCCTTCACAACAGCCAACCAAGTGAACAACAGTCTCCTGGGGGTAGGCGTATTGATATCTAAGTCTACCATAAAGAGAAGACTGCATGAAAGTAAATACAGAGGGTGCACTGCAAGGTGCAAGCCACTCATAAGCCTCAAGAATAGAAAGGCTAGATTGGACTTTGCTAAAGAACATCTAAAAAAGCCAGGACAGTTCTGGAAAAACATTCTTTGGACAGATGAAACCAAGATCAACCTCTACCAGAATGATGGCAAGAAAAAAGTATGGAGAAGGCGTGGAACAGCTCATTATCCAAAGCATACCACATCATCTGTAAAACACGGTGGAGGCAGTGTGATGGCTTGGGCGTGCATGGCTGCGAGTGGCACTGGGACACTAGGGTTTATTGATGATGTGACACAGGACAGAAGCAGCCGAATGAATTCTGAGGTGTTCAGAGACATACTGTCTGCTCAAATCCAGCTAAATGTAATCAAATTGATTCATGATACAGATGGACAATGACCCAAAACATACAGCCAAAGCAACCCAGGAGTTTATTAAAGCAAAGAAGTGGAAAATTCTTGAATATCCAAGTCACTCACCTGATCTTAACCCAATTGAGCATGCATTTCACTTGTTGAAGACTAAACTTCAACAATAAGGCCCACAAACAAACAGCAACTGAAAGTCACTTCAGTAAAGGCCTGGCAGAGCATTAAAAAGGAGGAAACCCAGCATCTGGTGATCTCCATGAGTTCCAGACTTCAGGCTGTCATTGCCAGCAAAGGGTTTTCAAACAAGTATTAGAAATGAACATTTTATTTCCAGTTATTTAATTTGTCCAATTACTTTTGAGCCCCTGAAATGAAGGGGTTGTCTTAAAAAAATATTTAGTTGCCTCACATTTTTATGCAATCATTTTGTTCACCCCACTGAATTGAAGCTGAAAGTCTGCACTTCAACTGCATCTGAGTTGTTTCATTTAAAATTCATTGTGGTAATGTACAGAACCAAAATTAGAAAAAAGTTGTCTCTGTCCAAATATTTATGGACCTAACTGTAGTTCACAGTTGTGGGGGTTATGTCTTGGACATCATAACATTTAAAAGAGAATGACACTTTTACAGCATCTACATTCAGCAATGACACAGATGACATAAGAGTGCAAAGGATCTTTCTTTTTTTCTTAAAGTAGCTCACAATATAGACTACCAATGTCATTTGCTCCATTTTGACTACACCCATTGAATTCAGTGTGGAATGCTCTACTTGTTCTCTAGTGATCTGTGGCTGGGGTTTGGCTCCTCCCTTTCACCTTACTTTTCTGCCTGAAATTTTGCCTCGGGCTCCTCCCATTATGCTAATTATGTTTCATTATCTTGATATGAGTGACACTTGAAATAGAACAGGGAGCCTAACTAGAGGTCCTCACTCTGGAGTTGTGCTGATATGCCTTTGTGAAATCCTTCCCAAGTGGTAAATCTAGATTGCTATATGATGTCTGGTATTCAATTGAACAAAAGTGACTCCTGGTAGGCATGGAGGACAATGTGTTTAAAATTGTCTAACGCGTTTCCTATGGTAGAATTTGAAGGAGTTGTTCTCTAGTGATCTGTGGCTGGGGTTTGGCTCCTCCCTTTCACCTTACTTTTCGGCCTGCAATTTTGCCTTGGGCCCCTCCCATTATGCTAATAATGCTTCATTCACTTAATGTGAGTGGCACTGGAAATAGAAGAGGGAGCCTAACTAGAGTTCCTTGCTGTGGAGTTGTGCTCATTTGCCTTTGTGAAATCCTGTGAAATGTTGAGATTTTTTTGGGTAAGTTTAAATGTTTCAGCCAATTATAACCTTTTACTTGTTTTGGAATCTGTGTTTGTTCTTTGCTTTTGATAGGGCTTTGCCTGATTTTTGTGCCTGTCTTCTTGTATTTTGACAATCTACCTAAATTTTAACTTATTTCTTTGTGACTTATGGGCAAAAATAATATATACATTATTGTTTACCTTTTCATCATGGCTTCCTTCTGTCCTGCTTAACCAGCATTGCACCCCATCCTTAATTTTCTCTTCCAGTGTAGTTTCCAGGAAGGAAGCCAGGGGTGTTAGGCTGTACTGCTTGTGCTCCTGTCTCTTTGGACGCATCAGTCCAGCATGTGTTTGAAAATCTCAGAGCTGATTTTAGCATTTTAATCAAACCTGCAGGCTAAGAGAAGTCAGTTTGAAATTTCTCTTTTGTCCCAATAGATTTGTGGTCCCCTTTCTGTTCATTGCACTTGGGTTTCCCTCTTATGCTTTTTAGCCATGTCCTGATTATAGAAATTATCTGTACATTTTTGCACTGAATTGTAGTAGAAAGGTTTGTGAATAACATAGAGGAAGTTCTTTGATAAAATATACATTTGCTCACATACTCCTGCATTATGTAGATTCAGATACTGATCTTTCTTTCAGTAGCTCAAGGGACAGCTGGATAAACCTCAAAGTAGAATTTAGAAGTAGAATCTGGGTGCTTGAAGATACTTCCAGACTGTTGGAAGACAAAGCACTAAAAAAAACTCAATTAGAATGAATATATGGATTCATTTAATAATGATTTCCTCTGAGATCCTGCTGCAGAACTCAATCTTTTTCTGCCATTTAATTCAATTAAAAATACCACATCAGGTTAGAAAAGGTGTGCAGTGTGTCAGTTAAGAGTGTATTGAGCATGATTAGGATCTGCTTCTCCACCAAATATTCTCTTTTATTTTTTTCTGGTTCTCTTCTAAAATTCTCTAGCTGAGAGTGAACCCACTAAACTGGCCCTTTTAAAAACAGTGCCAACGAGCACAGCGGGGCATCTAAATTTGAATGCCAGCCAGAGAGCCTATTGTAGAGAAGTGTAACATCTACATTGCTACATGATGTCTGGTTCTATCTATCTATCTATCTATCTATCTATCTATCTATCTATCTATCTATCTATCTATCTATCTATCTATCTATCTATCTATCTATCTATCTATCTATCTATCTATCTAATTGATTAAACAACAATAACTTCTGGGTGGCATGGTGGATAAAGTGTATAAAACTGTCTAATGAGCTTCTTATTATACAGTTTGAAGGAAACTAGAAGGGGATATGAATGTTAAGATAGATGACAATTTCAAATAATTGTTTATTCTGCCAGATGTTATTGTAATGGTGGACTTTGACTGCTCTGTAATGGAAGTGTTAGGTGTCAGTTGGGCATTTTTAAGATTCTATAATAAAAGATGCAAGGCTGATATGAAGCTAGAATGCTAAGTGAAGCTGCCATATCTCTACAGGGTCTCATTCCACTCCATCCTGACAAGCATACCTTCAATGTAGTGTCAATACACCCTCCGGTGCAAAAAATTAACAGAAGTCTAGCATGTATATATCATGCATGTGTGCTGGGATTATCGTCTTGGCTCTGCCAGGGTAAGAGAAACCACTACGGGACAAGATGGGGAGCTCACGCTCTCTGTCTCTCCTTTTCCATCCATAGCTTCAAGGCCACTGAGTAAGGGCACCTGATTTGACTACAGTGCCCAGAGCTGGCTCTGATCCTTCTAGTCAATGCTCTGTAAAACCTGCTGGTCCCTGGAGGATGGCATGTGCTACTGGACCTAAAGCAAGTTCCATCGTATTTCTATAGCTACCAAACACTACAAGGGATCTATGTATTGTGCTGAAAGGCAATATTTTGTTTAGGCCATCATGCCCAGTTTTGCTTTTGTCATACTTTATTAAACAATATTGTCACATACGTGTGCTTGGGAGACAACCACAGGGCTTGGTAATTGGTAATTTCACCAAACTGAGGATTGGCAATGCCACCAAATGCCTCTCCTCTTTTCTGACTTCAGATCCGACAGGTGAAAGAACATCTGCATCTGACATCACTTCCAGGATCCAGTCACCTGAACCCATCTCTTCTACCTTTGCCACCTCATAACTGTTTCAACCACCATCTCGCCTCAGTCTTGTCTTGGACTCCCATCTGGAAAAATGATGTTTTGATTATTTGTAAAAGCAACAACAATACCATGATCAGAGGCCAGTTCCCCAACCCCTTATTCTCCTGTCTTTATGTCACTTGCTATATATTTATATACTGTATATTGTGGTGGCCGAAGGAAGAAGGGTCAACAAAATAAATAGTTTGGGATGCCAAATCTGCCCTCCCCTTTTTATTAACAAGTCCAAAAACAAAAATAGAGTGAAAACAGCTAATAAAGACAAATGCCACATAGTCAAGTGGCTTCTATTCATTTGGCCGTGCCATTAGGTGCTTTAAACTTGGAGCTCCTCTCTCTAGGTTGTCTCCATGTTCAAAGGCATTTCTTTCTGTGTGGTCATCAATTTAAAACTCCAGGACCAGAAGTAAGGGGGGGTGAGTCAATTGCAGTTTCTTCAAGACTGTGGAGGAAGGAAATGACAAGGCTGTAACCTGCAGAGCAGAAGAGCGTGGATGGTGTTCCTCAGATGTGCACATTTAGCCAAAAAATAAAATTGGAAGGATGATCAAAATGAAAACACAAGTCACCAAAAACAGGTTGGCTTGCCCAACTAGATGTCAATAGACTAGCAGTTTTCATTTCTAGCAAGTGGAGTGGCACACTCATGTTCCAAAGTAAAGTGGAAAAGTTTCACTTTGTTTTTTATTTAATTTTGTACAAGATCTTTTTAAAGGTGAAAAATGGTCTGACATGATTCAACTTCAGACTTTACATGAAGAAAACCTGCCATTTCAATAAGTAGGCAGACTTATGAAAGTCTGCAACATCTGGGCCTCTGGAGTGCGGTACTGTAGCTTTCACCTAACTCCAGAAATCTCTTCTGTCGTCAGTGGTGGTCCTTATTTGACAACATGGATAAAAGGATTGAGCTTAACCTAGTGGTCCCCAGTGTTCTAAAACGCTGGTGTCCATACAGGTCGTCACAGGAGCTCCCCAGGTGCTCATTACCTGTGTAGTCTCACAGCTATTTGTTTGAGACTCTCTGCTGCCTACTACCACTGCTGGCATCTAAATGGGTAAGCTAGCTATGGCTTCTTCAGACAGTGAGTTTGATCTGAGCCAGGACACATGGTGGCATCTTGCTGGTGTTCTATAGCTTTTCTCTCTCAATCTAGGCATGTGTCTTCTGCTGGATCAGCTGTTCTCTACTCTCATGAGCACATATATAATGCCCTCTTAGTGTGCTTCTCCCTTTCTCTTGCTCTGCTATCCCTAGAGACTCTGGGGCATCCTCTTGTCAGAGGTTCTATCACCCTCAGTGGCCTCTGTCTCATAGGGGTGTTTGTTTAAAGCCATTCTTTTTTTTCTCATTTTTTTGTAGGCTGTTTTTGAGAAATATTCCCCTGGGAAGATTTATAACAAAGTAATACATATAAGCTAAGTATGCAGATGAGCTGCAAATGTCAATTGTTTTGCCAGGCAGAACATGACAATGCCAAATTACATATTTTGGTAACTTAAACTTTTGAGTTTGACTGAAAAGGGGGCACTTCAGTGATGTCAAGTGAGCTATGTAGAAGTTCAGTGGCCAAGCAAAAGTGTATTCTGGAGTATCAAATGTGGTCATCAATGTTCTAAGTTCAAGTCTTTCAAAATTAGAGATTTCAAAAGACTAACCAGCTCAGAAATGTTCATTCTGCTGTCAAATCCTTCCATTTCTCTGCCTGCCAGCCAGCGCTTTTGAATTCCTGATAATGGAAATTGTGACGTTTAAGTGTCCTTTTCTTTGCCTTTCACTCAGTCGGCGAATGTCCCAAATCTCTCCTCCTCATAATGGCTCATTAATCAAATCTGATTACAAGCTGCGATTATTTTACCTAAATAATTGCAGTTTCGCTCCTATAATTATGCTTCACATGCCCACTTATTAAATCTGTGGATACAATGGCCATAACATTAGAGAGAATATTAAATGACTAAAGTCATTATTTCCATATCCCAGAATGCGGCCTTTCAGGTATTTAAGTTCGAACCTTAACATTTCACGGTTCTTTATGAGCTGCTGACTAAGCGCGTTGACGCCAAGGTCAGTTAGACGTGGTGTTTCTCAAGACTTGTCCCTGGAATAAATAAAAGGCACTGCTTTGTAAGGGCTTTTGGGGAAATTGGTGCAAAAATTCACAAAGAAAAAGTCATGACAGCCATTGTGACATTAATTTAACATTTTCCCTGTAAACCTGTAGCATTTCTTAAATAAAGCACAATAAATTCTACGCCTCTGTTTTCATCTATTAATTTAGAGGAACATTCAGAGCGGGCCAGACTAAAAACTTTTTTAATGCTTTTAAACGCTACCAGTTCATGCCATTTGTTAAATCTGTTTTCAGCATTCTAACATACACACCGCCATACAGCAGCTTGCCACCATCCTAGCTACAGATTCTTCCTTCACCACAGCTTAAATATGAAACTGAAAACCAGGTTGCTTGTGTCAAGTGGGGAATAAAAAGTCACGGCTTGATAGTATAACAAAGCTTTCCATTTCTGGGACTGCACCGTTACTATTTATTAATACCCATCCATTTTTAGAGCCCACTTAGACCATTAGCAGGTTGTGGAGAGCTGAATTCCAGTCTCAGCAGCTTTGAGTACAAGGCTCGAATCAGTTCTGGGTGGGGTACCAGTCCAACGTAAGAACATAACTCAACTCAAATTAATCTAATATTAGAAAACATAGAAAAAAGTGAATGAGTCTGGGAAACACGTAAGAGTGAGTGAACATGGCCATCATCCAGTCTAGCGCTGGTTCCTGCCTTGCACCCGGAGATGCTGCGGAGATTGTCTCTAAGGCTTGCAATTCCAAACAGGATAAAGGAGTCCAAAAACAAATGGACGGACAATTCCTTGACTTGGTTTCTTATTGTGGGAGCGTAACTGATGCCATTGCACCTGTAAGATCCCTAATTGAACCTCTGCCCGTTCAACCATTAATCAGGTGTCAGGCTACAATACCTTTCATTTACACTGATCACGTACAGACCAAACCAGGCCTGACTGCATGTGTAAAATGTAAATATGTGTGACATTTACGCCAAGTACAACCTGGATGGAGAGCATCACTTCTCATTGCAGCCTAGACACCCAATGTCAGGTGGAAAGTCTTCTTGCATTATGCAGTGAGCTGGTCAGTGGCTCTGGCACCAGCTGCAATGGCTAGGGTTGAACCCAGACTGCCGATTTGCCCACATATTTATGTCTATTTCACACTTCCCTGCTGCATTTTTTTGCCAATTAGGCATCAAAGAGTAAAGGCTGATACACTTCTTATGATGTCCTCTGGCTTTTTGACCAATCCTGTCCATACCTTACCTTTCTTCTCAAATTTGGCATTTTTTACCTATAAAAATCCTCATGCTGTTACACCTTCAGCCCACGCTGACCTCATAACCCCCTCTTTACCAGCTTAACCGGTCAAGCAGCCAAGCAGTTCAGCACATCTTATACTAGAGTAATTGTTAGACAAAGTTAGACAAAGTACAATTAACCCTAAACTTTGCTATGTTTTTCTATAGTACAGGGGGTTGTACCGTGTTAGCCATTATGAATGTAGTGACAAGTCAAGTAAAATGACACCTTTTATTGGCTAACTAAAAAGATTACAATATGCAAACTTTCAAGGCAACTCAGGCCCCTTCTTCATCCATCCATTTTCCAACCCGCTGAATCCGAACACAGGGTCACGGGGGTCTGCTGGAGCCAATCCCAGCCAACACAGGGCACAAGGCAGGAACCAATCCCAGGCAGGGTGCCAAACCACCGCAAGACACACACAAACACACCCACTAGGACCAATTTAGAATCGCCAATCCACCTAACCAGCATGTCTTTGGACTGTGGGAGGAAACCCACGCAGACATGGGGAGAACATGCAAACTCCACGCAGGGAGGACCCGGGAAGCGAACCCAGGTCTCCAGGTCTCCCAACTGTGAGGCAGCAGCGCTACCCACTGCGCCACCGTACCGCCCCCCTTCTTCAGGCAAGATGTAATCAATGATTGCCTTGAAAGCTTGCATATTGTAATCGTTTTTAGTTATGTTTTTCCAGTACATGATTTTATCATTTGTATTATGTGCCCAATCAATACATGCACAAGATATAAGAAACACACAATACAGTACATAATTAATTTTTGTCCATATTTTCCATCCCCATATCACTTGGCAACTGTCTGTGTAGAGTGTGCACATTCTCTCCATGACTACTTTGTTTTTTTCAGAGTATTCTGGTAATATTGCCACAGCTTCATTAATATATAGTTTTTGGATGATTATTTTTATTTTATTTTGTAAATGTTAGGTGAATGGTGTTTGCCAGCAGTGCTGGACTGAATGGCCAATTCTCCTCAAAATTGTTCTTGCCTCGTCATACTGCCTCATATCCAAACAGACACAGGCTCCGAATATGCACTGAGGATCTGTGAGACAGCAGCACTAACCACTGCACCACCATAGATGTGGATGCCCGTTCAATAGTGGGTGGTTGGCTATGAGATTAATGCCACAACATGCCAGTCTTGCCAATCACTCTGGCTGATGGTTTAACAAAGCGCATTAACCCCAGCTAGCCTTTCCACACTATAATGGTACCTACAGGCTGCACAACGGAACAAGCTCAATACACTAAGCCATACAATGTCAGAAATAAGCCTGCTATACCACAATATGCACTCTTGATGTCTATTTACCCAGCTTCACAGCATTTTATTACATCTGGACATTTTAAACTGCTCACAACCGTTCACTTATCTGAAATTGTCTGCATTTACCAGGAAACATAAAGTGAAAAACGCAGCAACAGAACTTTGAACTTAATTTAATTAATTTTCTCCACATTAGTCACGCACCTGACTTTACCCCAAAGGCAATTTCAAATGGTAACATTATTGCTTTGGATGATGTGTTGCATGGATTTTAATGGCTTTGATCATGTCATGTTTTACAGCATCGAAAGTGATCTTTCATATACGCCGTTCATTGGAATGCACAGCACAGCCGCAGCACTCTGTCCTCACCGTGACTTGCTGCAGGGCTCTTCAAATGCACTTTATTCCTTGACTTTCTTCTGGTAATGCTGCCTACAAAAAAACAAAGGGACCCCTCCGAGACCGAAAGCACCAGTCAACAAGCTACAACAAAACTGCTGACAAATAATTCATTATTTAGACTCAGCCTGCAAAGAGCATATGCTGCCATTAGTTTCTCTTACAATGTGGCAGTATCTCTACTCATAAAACTGTTTTAATGTTTCAACAAGAGACTCCGAAACAGGAGAATGAGACATCTACCCATTATCAAAATTGTTTCAGGATCTGAGAGGCTCAAACCTGTGCATGGCTGCATTAGGCGAAAGGAATCAACCAACCTTAGAACAAGATGCCAGTTGTCAGAGGGCACACTTATATGCACACCCAGAGTCAGCCAATTCAGTTACTAGCGTAACACATATGCTTTTGGGATGTGGGAGCAAAACTGTCATGTCTGAAGTTAAAAAATAAAAGACACAGGGAGACCATGCAAACAACATGCAGGTAGTGTCCAGGGAGACATTCAAACCCCAGATGAAGAAGAAGAGACACAGCAGCACTAAGCAGTACACCACTATGCCACTCCTGTTCTGGTATCACAGTGAGTGAGCTACAAAATGAATGAATGAAATTTTAAAGTGGAAATTTAAAATGTATTTATTTTCCAATCCACTTGATCATCCATCAGATTAGAGATGCAAGGCCTTAATATCACCAAATATCTTTTGTGGAAATCTATCTGGTCCAAAAATAGGCTATTAATGTTAAATCTTACATAGCATTCATAAGAATTATTTAGGAATGCTTTGACATCACTTCCTTTTTTTGTGTGTGATACCTCCTGACTTACTGGTACAAGAACCCCCAAACCACCCCCACCCCCCATATACTTTGATATACCGTAGACATCTTGACGTCTACTTATTCAAGACTTTGAGCTTTTAGGGTTCCCCTTTATTTTTGCCACTATAGATTATAAACAAAATTCAGCCATTTTTGCACCTTATTTAGTGCAGGAAATTTCACCCTTAGGATAAAAAGTAGACCCAAAGGTGCCTGCGACAAAAGTGATCAGAAGGACTTAAAGTTGTGCATATCACAACAACTGACTCCAGGGGCTCATCTCCTAATGGAATAAGAGAGGTCAAAGTTACTCCTTTTCACAAATGTTTTAAAATGGGGATTGGAAATGTAGCCACGTGTAGTGTCTTTAAATGCTATTTTGAGGTTGCTGACCACAAAGATAATAATATTTTTGAGATTTCATTCTTTACCTGTGGTCCTAGCCCTCTCAGTGCCACTTCCAGAAGGTTAATAATGACAAATTTCAAACATAAGCACACAGGGTAATTTTTTAGACTATTTCAAGGTCAGTGATAATTAATATGATGTTATTTTGAGTTTTGACTCTTGACTAGTTTTAACCCTCCATGGACTTCTATCAGAATTGACAGATTTCTATTACCATTGAGAATATTTAGACTTTAAACATTTAAATTGACACAGGTTTTAATATTACAAATATCTTGTTTATTATGTACTTCTACCTCATGAAGTGCTTTATTGCATTTGTTACGAGCACCCTGATTTAGGGTGGCTTTCGTTAATTCAAACTTTTGTCTTATGATAACAATAGTTATATTTTTGATAATATAAGAAGGAATAAAACATCCATAGATATTTCAACAATGGCATATAATGTACAGCAGTTCTATTTTATCTATACTAAATGCGGGTGTATACATGAGTTTGCCCAGAGATTAACTGGCACCATATCCAGGGCTGCTTCTTACTTTCTACCTGATACTATGAGAAAAGACTCCAAACACCCCTGAAACATATAACTGGATGTTATGTTATGTTAGAGAGTTGGCACTGTACAGCGAATATGCTCTTGTTATTGAGAATCACAACATATAAAATTGAATTTTGTTGAACAACGGTGAGTTCTGCTCCTACCTAACATTGCAATCCTGGCTTTGAATATTGCACCCATTTATTGACAGTGTGGAGTTTACATGTTCTTCCCATGTCTGTGTGGCTTCTTCTCAACTTATTCTGGTTCTCCTCTACTGCAAGTTAGCCCGTTTGGTGACTTTAAGACTGTATAAGCGAGTGTGTCCTGTAATGGACCAGCATCCCATCCAGAGCTGGTTCCTACCTTGCATCCAGTGCTACTTGTACAAACTCTGGCCACCATCACCCTAAATTTCACTAAGTGGGTTGAGTAATGAATGAGAAATTACATCACAGGGGCAAATATTTAGCAATAATATAAAATTTTCACAGATTTTACATTTTTTAACATTTTACAGTAAGTATGCCTGGAACATAATACTCAGACACAAAGACATGGGCATACTTTGCACCGGGACATTTCTTATCTGAGGTGATCGTGAAGGGAGATGTACATTTTTTTGGACATTGAGGTATCAGTGAACCCAACATATGTACCATTTCCTTATTCCAGATTATATTGCCCATCCCACACATTGTGGGAAAAAAAAATCTGAGGGCACCATTAAATTTTGTTCAGTACCTTCACTAAAGTAATAGGACAAGTGTGATACTTTTTAAAACAGCTACTTCTCTTCTTTTTATTTTTTCTATTTTTCATCCTGTAATATCCATCCATCCATTAGCAAATTTGCTGAAATCAGTTCTGGGTTATGTGTGTTTGATAACTGCTCCAAAAATATTTAAAAATGCCCAAATTAAGATACAAGTCTCAAAAACCACACATCCTCTTTATAGTTCTGATTTTACTGGATAGGCATCACCCCAGGTAGCCTATCACCAAACATAAAAGTCAGGCTTCTAGCCTGCCCAGAATCACTAATGGGGCTAAGGCTTTTTAATATCAAAAAGTTGAGAAGATGTACACAAAAAGTAGTACAGATACACTGGTACACTGTAAAACCTCTGATCCCATATAAACAAAACAAATGTACTTTATAGTTAATGAGTTTATTTACAGAATTGTCATAGCGATAACTAAGTTCCTTCAAAAAATTTCTCATATTAAACTTAAGGCTTCCGAAGCTCCTCTTGCCTCAGGGATTATTATTTCATTCTCATTTCTTTATAAAGTTCTATATTTAATAAGAATTATTAATATATTACTTGCCATATTGGTTCAACACGATTTTGAACTCTCATGATCTAATCATGGGTTGCTGGGAATGTCGTTCTGACATTTCTAACTTCAGTGTTATTTAAACCCCTCCGTATTATTGGAAGATCTTCTGAACTTCTAAATACAAAGATCTTCTTATATTTTGCTTTGTACTTGAATTTCTCTGTTTATGACCTTTCAAGCTCCTTTAACTAATGATCCTAGATTCTTTTTTTGACTTTGGCCGTCTCTCTCTCTGTTCTGTCTTTCTGGTTACTGATGCACGCCTGCTTTCATGACTAAGCCGTTCCTTTGTCTTTTTCCAATCCTTTCCCTTTCTGACACTGACATCCTTCTAACCAACATGAAAGTTGAAACCACAAGATTGAAAAATGCCTAGTGTCAAAGACCAAAATGAAACCGAACTTAAAGTTAAAACATCATAGAAAGGAAAAAAGTCTGAGAAACTTTTAAACACACAAACACACTTTTAGAATCTCTTTGATTTATCGGCAAACTCGGATAAGGAAAAGACGCCAAGGCCAACATTAAAAACACAAAATAACACAAAACCCTGTGACTCCTGATGTCACCCAGTTAATGACCTGTGACATCGCCTCCAGCAAGTGCATGGCAGCCATCAAACAAAATTGCACAAAATAGCATCTCCTATGCCAGAATGGGGCACCGTGGGAGAATGTAAATAAATATTAAATATTGCCAATAAGCTGTACAAAAATAAATCACCACCAGAATGGGCTTAAGTGATGCCAAAAATGCATAAAGCAAAAATATTTTTAAGACCTCATGCTAAAATAACCACATATATAAAACAATCATGACACAAAAGAAGAAGCATACATCAAAAATAGAAATCATACAGACAAATAACAACTGTGCCAAAAACTCCATCTACATGATCAGGTGACCCCACCAGCTTAGGCTCCACATATAGGGGACAGGGTAGATAACAAAAAATTATAAACAACAGAATTAAATAAACAATAAACCAAACAATAATCAATACATAAACTATCAGCATACCAAAAACAGAAATAACAATACAATAGGCAAAATAATATTTGAAAAAAATTGCAAAAGCATTAAATAAACAAAATAACATATCAGAGCAGGCGATGTGACCCTGGCAGCAATATGCAGTCTGTGCCTGTCCAGCAGAGTTTGGCACAAGGTGAGAACAAACTCTGCACACTATCACCCTCTCACACTCACACAGGAACAATTTTTGGTGATCAGTTATCCTGACATGCATGACTTTGGGTTTCAGGGGGGAAAATTGGAGCATCCAATGGAAAAGCCACACAGACACACAAATGCAAAGGATGAGGCTGGGCCTAGAATTCAAACTCAGGAGTCTTAAGGTGTGAGGCAGAAAAGCCAACGACTGTACCACCCTTGTAATATCACTGTTATGATTTAGGCTGAAAAGAGATGCTTTGTAGCCTTTTCTTTAAGAGAAGCCAAATTGTGCACCATTGCTAGTTTCATGTCCCTTGTTTCCAGGGGTGGGGTCTTTGGGTCGTGGCCTTGATTTAATCAATAACCAGCAATAAAGGTCAGCCTTTCACTAGAAACCTTACCTGATCTGCAGATATTTTTGCCTCTTGCCTGGGTTATGGTGATTACAGTTTATTTTTATTTTCTTTTTTTTGCCTTTTGCCCACTTCTTCCAGTTTATCCACAAAAGCAGTTCACCTGTTTCAGGACCATCACATTATATGATTTTTAATAATTAAATTGTACCCAAATCCCCAGGGGCCTCATGCATAACGCCGTGCATAGAATTCACACTAAAACATGGTGTAAGGACAAAAGTGAAAATGTGCAACTGCACAAAAAATCCAAATGCATAAATCTGTGCGTTCGCCAACTGCCACGTTCTTCCTCTCCATAAATCCCGGTCAGCGTGAAAAGTAACACACATGCACGCACCTGCTGCCCCACCCAAACTCCTACCAGAATTACGCCTCTTTGAATTTGCAAATCAATATAAATAGTTCTTAAGCTCAGCATTCTGCGAAAAGGCAATGGCAAAAGCACAGGTGGCAATAGAAGAATTTCAGCAAATACAAAGTGGAGGCAAGGAAAAACGTACTATTTGTTGGTTTAAACAGTGGTATAAACAACAAAAGGAAGTTGATCAAGTAACATAGAGTGTCGGAGAAACTCGAAAGCTCAAGTTCACAAAGTCACACAGTGCCCGAAATAAAAAAGAAGTTGTCAGATATCAAAGTCGCCGTGAAAAGGCGAGTCATAGCCCACCGTCTGAGTGTCATATGAAAGCTTATTAGGGTACAGAGCAAAAAAAAAAAATAGGGACACAGTGGGAGAAAAGCTCGAAATGTCAACTGTAATCTCGAAATTTCCACTTTAATCACGTAGTTTATTTTGTCATTAAAGTAGAACATCATAAATGTCATCTTTAAATCACTTAATTTACTAGTTTCTCAAATACCATCATAACTAAAGTAGCACGTTAAATGCTTTGTTTTGTATATGTTCTTCTATGTGCTCTATGTGTGTGAATCACTACGTGCTTCCGGGCTTTCTCTTCCTCCGACAGGACACAGAATCCATTACATTCGTGATATTACAGCTCTCTGAATAATTAAAATACTGAGATGTATACTTGATATCATTTTCTTGATGATAAGAGTTAAAGCATGATATTAAACATGGGAACAATGTGGAGCAGTGATAGTGACGAGCTGGTGCCCTGTCCAGAGAATGTTCATGCCTCCCACAAGATGCTTGCTGCGCCATGTGCAACCTTTGATGAAATTCTTTGTTGTAGCAGTACTGTCTCTTTCAAACGTACTAACCTCCAATTCCTGTCCTTCGTTTTCCTTCTTCAAGTAACCAATCACCACACAATCAGCTCTGTAATAGATGTTAAGCCATCTGTAAGCTTAGATCGCCGATTCTTCAAAACTTTTAAGGAACATTGAAATATCTTCATAGTACATGTTTAATTATTCTATCCATCTATCCTTAAAGTGTCTCACCAGCGCGAGGCAGGAACAATCCCTGAACTAACTAGTGCTGCGTCACCGTGTCCTCACATGTTATTAACAATATAGATTATTTAAATGATGTTAACATTTTATCTGTATAATGTAATAAACATATTTTGCTGCATTTCATCTTAAAAATGATATTGTCATCATATGTAAATACGCACTTTATAAAGTGGCTTAGGTTGTGCAATATTATAACTGTATTGCAAGTTTACAGTGAGGTGATTGTACTAATAAGTACAAACAGTTCTACAAGGAGCACTTGATGGACTGATTGAGTGCGTTTATAGTTCTTGGGATGTAACTATTTCTGAATCGTGAGGTCCATGCAGGAAAGGCTCTGAAGCGTCTGCCATTTGAGAGCAGTTCAATAGACTGTGTGCATGGCTGAGGCAGCGTGTGCTTGTTGCTGTATACCGATAATTCTCTTTCCAATCAGCTGCTGTAGAGCTGTGATTCCACACTCAGATACAGTGATATAAATACTTTGAGTGGTGCAGTGAGAGTAATATGGAAAAAGATGATCCGCTTTGGCAACCCCTAATGGGAGCAGATGAAAGAAGAAGAAGAAGGTGCAGTGAGAGTAACAATGCTAAAGCAGCTATGGTATTTGGAATAGTTTGGCCATTCCATGGGCCATTATATTGTTAAAGGTTAATTACAATCAAATGCCATAAACTAATAAACAATATGTGGTTAGTTTCAGTGCATTTGATAAAGCCGCGTCAGGGATGTGGATCTAAAAAAGAAAGGGAACCCACGCTGGAACAAAAGCACTGCTTTGACGCTGGGTGCTGCCAGTTTGCAAAACCAAGCGGAGAACTTGCATTTGCCAAGGATTGAGATGCTGTGAAAATGTGCATGACTTTATGCCAAGTTTAGGTGATTTGAGCGTGGAAACAGAAACATTTTTGTGCATATGCACCGTTTATACAGTACATGAGGTCCCAGGAGATCATTTCAACACTTTATTCCAATAGGTTTTGAAAGTCAGTAGAAAATGAACCCTAGGACTTGATAAAAAAGCTGTCCCTCTAGATGGCACACGTTCACACCAGTTTTGATTAACAATTTTTGAAATGCCCTCCTCATTGTAGTCATTGTCACGTCACTGAAAACTGCCCTCCTTCTGCAATAAAAGTCTGTGATCAGATTGCGGGATTGCATGATTATGAGGATAACAGTTATAGTTTCAGTGCCTTTGAAATTTATATCAGGCAGTTAACCACGTGAGGACCAAACTTTAGATTAACTATTAAAATATAATGGTGTTATTGGTGTTATTGTGTCAAATCACATTATTATGTACCATACCCTATGAAGTCTAATAATATGGGTGAGACAGCATGGTCCAGACTGAGGAAATGTACACCCAACTACATCTTCACTTAAAAATGCTTTTTTGAATGAAAATTGTTTCTGTCCACACTATCATTTTCACATTGTTTATGAAAGAATCCTTACTAAAATTACCAAAAATACAAATGACATAGACATTTGTCTACAATGAGCAGCAACACATTGGCAAAAAATCCTTGAAGGAACTGTAATGTCACTGGCCACATGATTTACTGCAAAACTGTAGCAACAGGAAAATAATTTTTCTTTTATGCATTCAAATGCAGTTTTAGATGCATAAATGTAAGCAACACACGAAGCACCAGGGAAAGCAACTCTTCCATGTTCTCTATGTTGGAAAAAGGTTTTCTTCTATGATGAAAGACCAATCAGGTAATGAGGCATTGTAATGACTAGGATCCAATCAGGGAAAAGCCACATAATAAACATCACCCAAAAAGAAATCAATGTTTTTACCCATCCACGTTGTAACGGCGAGTTGGCGTTTTCAGAAGTTTATGGCCCTGGTGGGCATTTTCAAATATCTCCCTTTTTAATGGTTGAAAATGTTGGAATAGTGTGGACAAAAAGAAAAATCGGAGATTCATTTATATGATTTTAACTGAACATATAGCAGTGTGAACAGAGCCCTGTGCCTTGGTTTGCAATTTTTTGTCACGCATCCCCATTATAGTGAGATGACAAAGATGAAATGGTGAGGTCTTCTTTTAGCTTCAGGTTCTTACCACATACCCTTATCTTTATAAACAGATATTTTACAGACGTTTAATATCTTGAAGAATTACATGTGTAAACACCTACCATCAGATCCAGTACACATTTAGAAGAAGCTTAAAGAAAACTGATAAGTGGACATCTCCCATTTAAGTTAAGTTTTAAGTCTATTTTTACACAATTTTGACCCTTGTGTACTTCATTGATTTCTCCCCTCACACCTAAAGCTGATGACTGCGTTTGGCAGAGTGACACCACACTTCAAGACGTCACCCAGAAAGAAGATCACTTACATACACCACGCTGCACACTCAGGGGCTAGAAGGGCCAAGTCAGTTTGTTATTTTTCTGATGCCCCTCACAAGATGACATAGTGCTTGTTGATGTCCCAGATGGGTTTCATGAGGAGAATTATTAACGCCAGCCAGTACATCAAATGACAATTAATTGCTGTACCAGTCGCTGATATGATTGAGAATGACAACTGGAAAATTACATGATTTAACTCTTTAGCATCCATCTGTGATACCTCTTCTGAAAGATGGCTTTGAAATTCCTCTGGGAAAGAGTCAATCAGAAAGAAAAATATCTGTTAACTAGAATTAAAAAAAAAAAAGCTCTGGCATGCAGCATCTCGTACAGTACAAGTATTTATTTTCTCCTTTTGTTGGGTGAGAAAAACACAACATGCAATCTGAAAGGCTGTTAGTGGGTCCTGACGGGAAATCTCAGACAAGGAGCTATGAAAACTCGAGTGATCATATCTCAGTCTGCTAAGCTAAGGCAAGCTTTCATGACACATTGTTGTACGATGTATAAGCAGTCCAAGGAGTTAAAACAGATTAATTTAATGTTTGAAGAAAGAATGAATCAAATAAGCTTTCAATAGATACATAACAAAAGGCACCAGAAAGATAGAAAGATAGATAGATAGATAGATAGATAGATAGATAGATAGATAGATAGATAGATAGATAGATAGATAGATAGATAGATAGATAGATAGATAGATCAAATCAAGTTAAATTTCATTAGTCACATTGACTTATGCATACACAGTACATAAAGTATATAAGAAAATAAAAAAAATAAACAATAAATACTCATCTCTATAAAAGTCAATGAATATTAATATGTACAGTGGCAGAATTATATTACTATTATAAAATATATAATGAATAAATAAATAGCCTTATAAAAGTGAATTAGCAGTAAAGTTTGACGTGGCTCTAGGCACGGTCCTTATTTAGGATGTAGATGGACTGTGGAAAGAAGAGCCTCCGTAGCCTCTCTGAAATGATTTTCAAGCTGTGGTAGCATTTTCCTGACCGCAGCACATCGCTGGGCTGGCTGGTATCTCTACTAATTTCTTTTGCACTGGTCCAACATTGCTTAATATACTATAGAGCAAGGGTGGACAAATGTAGGTTTACAGTTATTTGTATGGAAAAGTCATGCTCGTTATGATTATTACAACAGCTTTATTAACTTTATTGACTCAAAAGAATGTCAAAATAGCACCATGCACTTAGGTACAATTTCATAAGTGTTCAAACTGCCAGCCTTAAACCTACTTTTGCCCACCCGTGCTATAGAGATTACCCACCCAGTGGTTTGTTCAGCTGACTGCACCCCCCTCCCCTTTGTAAAGCCTTGCAGTCCTGCAAAACTAATAATTCATGTCAGGATGTGTTTAATGGTGGATTTATAGAGATTCCTTAGTATTGGGGAGAGAGGGAAAGAGAGGGGTTAGGAGCACGCCCTGATACAGCACATTGCCGCACCCACCACATGACAAACCAACTAAGGATCCCAGATTAGGACCCAAGTGCAGCCATGTGAGGGGTGACACCTCAGCACCACACTAGTTCTGATGGAATGGAACAGTGTGAGGTTTTTTTATGGTGGCTGGAGTGCCAATTCTGCCACCAACCCCCAGGTTTTTCCCTACACGTTGGAGGGTCTCCATACAGGACTGGATGCAGATTAATGTCAAACCCAGGATGGAGCAATTACAGGTTAAGTGCCTTGCTCAAGGGCCCAATGAATTAGAGTCACTTTTTGGTGTTTAAGGGATTCGACCTAGCCTCAGAGCCACCACTCCACCCTTAGTATTGGGGAGGGTAGCCTAAAATTCCTAAATTGTCTAAAGTGATGAAGATGTTGGCATGCCTTCTTCACCAAGGTGTCAGTATACTTGGACCAGGTCATGTCCTCTGAGGTGGACACCACAGTATCTGAAACTGTCCACACTTTCCACCTGAGTGTTGTTAACATTGAGGAGATGGTAATGCCTCTTCTGTTTCCTCCCAAAGTCCGCAATCAGTTTCTTTGTCTTCTGACATTCAGAAGTAGATTGTTGTCCTGACACCAGTGTGAAAGGCTATTCACTTCATCCAGGTTAGCCTGCTCATTGTTATTAGATATCAGGCCCACCACAGCTGTGTTATCAGCAAACCAGACAATGATGTTAGAGTCATACAAATAGAAGAAGTGCAGCAGACTGCTCAGAACACAGCCCTGTGGAGCCCCAGTATTGAGGGTGAGGAGGTGTGGCTACCCACACGAAATACTTGGGGTCTGCCTGAAAAGAAATGAAAAACCAAGGTGCGCAGTGGACTGTTCAGACGCATGTCCCTGAGCATGGTGATGAGCTTAGAAAGCTGTATTGCATTAAATAATGAACTACAGTCTATAAACAGCTTTCACACATAATTGTCTCTCAGTTCTGAATCCTTTTCACCTTGCTTTTATTCACGCACCAGCAAGTCGCCCTTTCTGTCTTCACACAAACAGCCCTTGCAGCTGCTTAGGTGCTCACGATTGCAGCACAAATAGATGATTATAGGAGTATTAAGTACAGTCCACTTTTATTTTCTCAGTTTCTCTTACATTTCCAGGTATTGCAGGCAAAAGGTAGCCTGCTGGTCATCTTTGTGCAGTTGAGACGAGCCAACACCAAGGTTTTTGTTGAGTGCAGATCATTGGCAAATTTAAAATCTATTTAAAATTTGTTGATCCAGTTTCTAGTGGCCAATATCAGTGATAAAGCCAGAAGCCAAATAAAATCTAATTTTAATCAAGACTAATAACTAGTAAAACAAGTTTAGAAACAAAAAGAAAACAGAGAACATGGAGCGTCTGTAAAAGGCTGGTGCTTACACAGCACCTGGAAGTATGAGACTAACATGAAATAAGACTGTATACACTTTCCTGAGGGCTGACTATCTATCTATCTATCTATCTATCTATCTATCTATCTATCTATCTATCTATCTATCTATCTATCTATCTATCTATCTATCTATCTATCTATCTATCTATCTATCTGAGTTGTTTAACTCATCCTGCCAAGGTGCTTAATGATTACCAAATCAGCAAAATCTACTGGATGCCATCCACTCTATGCTGTATCCTGAAATGCAGACCTTTTCATTACTCTGCTACTAGACCTTTTTATGACACCGTCTGGCCTTTGACTTTTTTACATTGTTTAAAAAAGAGAAAAAGATCAGACAATAAAAAAGGTTTTTCCAAAAAAAAGAACAAAGGAAGAAAGCAACCGCAGCCCCAAGACCCCAGAGCTGAAATCGAATTTTCTGTTCCGCTCATTTAATCTTCCAAAGACCTTCGGTGAGGTCTGTGTGTTGGTTCTTGCCCTTTACGACTGGAGAGGTAACAGTAAAATCCCATTATAACAAATGTGAATGTCACCCTGATGTGGCACCCTTTGTGGTGCAGACAAAAACTGAAGCAAGCAGACAGGCTTTTAGTACGTCTCAATATCTTCTTTACTTAGATGGAAAAAAAAAATAACAGCAGCTCAGCACCATGGATAGATACTCCTCACACAGATTATAAAGCCATGAAGGCTTTACTTTGGGCCTGGAAACAGATGAAAGACAACTACCCAGAGTAGATACTGAAAAAGTTGCCATTTTTTGCTTTCTTTCTTTAAAATGAATATATGCAGGATAGCAATGTCACCATCTAAACTCCCTCCCAGTCATCTAGTTGTGTCTTACGTTGTCTTTATCAGTCCCGTAAACTCAGCCCACAAAAAGCAAATTATACCCAGTCTCATCCTTTGCCCACTTAAATACCACAAAAGCTCAGTGAGGAGTTTGATTTACAGGATATGTGGAGAGGATTGAGAATACCTGTTAGTATATGTGGGCACAGGTGAAAGAAATGTCACACTTGCTTTGTAGCTTAGATTATTTGTATCCTTTCATATATCATTTTGCCCTTTATATTTCCTTTTTGTAACTCCACATCACTCTTTCTTCATCTGTGAGTTGATTTTTCATATTTTAGAGTGTAAATGTTTGTATTTTCAATTGAATACCCAGCTTTGCCATGATTAGCATTTTAATAAGTTTTACTTTTTTACTGGTGGTGCTAATGGTTTGGTGTTTTCATCTCTGAGATAATGCTAAGATGTTGGTGAAGCACAAATTCACCAATTTTGCGAACAGTGCACTCTGAATGTCATGCACAGCATTAAATAATCAACATGAGACACAGCAGCAGATTATTTGACTTCAGCAGACTGTAGCTTCATCATCTAATGAAGGGGGTCTGGAAGTGTTGGCACTCTCCAAACTTCTGTGATGGAGTATGATGCATGAATAAGATATATCTTTGAGTTAGAATGGACATGAGACAGGGGTCAAATGGCTCACTGACAAATTTTGTCTCAAGAACAAAGAACTGTTTTTTTGAGAACCTTGGATTTTTATTTTCAACTATTTTCTAATGATTTCTAGCACAACCTGTGGAAGATTCATGATTTTTGAAAACTTACCTAAAATTCTTCAATATACTTATGACTTCTATGAAGATGGTGAATCTTGTGTTTTATCATCTTTTCTGGAATGTCCTGATATGGGATCTGCTGGCTGTTATGCATACAAGCTTGTTCAAAGGAGTATTGATCATAAATTGTTGGAAGGCAGTAGCGTCACTTTGGCCCAAAACTGGAGATATGTTTGAGATTAAGAACTGACACTACATGACATTGCGTAGTGCAGACTATAAATCATAACCAAAGCCTTAGCTATTGGAGTGCGAAATATCATTAAATTCATCCTTCACCCTGATCAAAGTTACTGTGTGTCAAATATGTCAAATCCATTATAACATTCTCTTATTAAAGATTTATTTTCTTAGGAAACATGGTAATTAATGCTTGGCGAAAAGCTTGAGGTAGAATTTTATTGTCTCTGGCTTCTGTAAATGTTGCCAATAAAAGGGAAGGTTAACTTAATTGAAAATGTTTTTATAAAATTCGACAGGGTAGCCATCAGGGCCTGCTGTTTTCCCACTCTGAAGTGAGTTTATAGCATCTAGTAATTGTAAGAGTGTCAGAGATTTATTCAATTCCTCTGCACTGAGAGTATCTAGCTGTGGTATCTGTAATGCATCCAAAAATGCATTAGATTGTGTAATGTGTTCTTTAAAAAGAGTAGAATATAAGGGCTTACAGTAGTGTCTAAATATGTGCATTATATTTTTATGGTCAATGATTTTGTCTCCATCTGTGTTGGTAATTACTGGTATTGCATTGCTAAGTGAGTGCTTGTGGATTTGTTGAGGACTTATTACAATGTACATCATGTAGACCAATCTCACATCTGAATAATGATGTTAAGATACTCTCCAAAGTTCTAGCTAGAAGGATTGAGAAAGTGCTTCCTTCGATAATATCACAAGACGAAACCGGATTTATTAAAGGCAGACACTTAGCTTCCAATCTTTGTCCCCTGTTTAATGTAATATATTCACCAACAAAGTCTAACACCCCAGAAATATTATTATTGCTGGAAAATGCAATTGATATGGTTGAATAGGACTACCTTTTCACTACATTGGACAAATTTGGGATTGGTCCAAACATATGTGCATGGCTCAAACTACTGTATACCAGTCCAGAAGCTTCAGTTTGTATTAACAACATTATTTCAGACTACTTCAAACTAGAACATGGTACAAGACAAGTATGCCCCTTGTCATCACTGCTGTTTGCAATCGCCATTGAGCCATTGGCAGTTCACTTTTGAAATACTTCTGAGATAAAGGGGATTATCAGAGAAGGACTTGAACAGAAGATATCACTATATGTAGATGATATGGTACTGTATATAGCAGACCCACAAAATACTGTGCCTGCAGCCCTAACAGCACTAGCAAGAATTTCAAAAGATTTCCGGGCTCAAAATTAATTTGAATAAATATTTATTTGAGGTCGCCAAGACTCTCACTTTACACAACAGATTAATTTCTCCTAATTGGACAAAGCGTTTGACTAGGAAGTTCAGGACTGTTTTTGGGAGGATCTTGATGGTTCTGAGTTTCAATCTAAGGTCATTTCAATGATTAGAATGCTCTACAGTGACGTTCACAATGTACTAAAGATCAATGGTGACCTCATGTGTTCCATTAATTATAGGCAGATGGATAAGGCGATGAGGTTTTTTGTCAGGGATATTACATTTCTTGACCATTGAATCCCTGCTAAGGGAACTAAGTAAAACACAAGGAGGGCTTTTATGTCTCTCAATTTCCATTGACTTGTCAGTTTTTATGGATGATGTTAGAATCAAGCAAAGGTTGTGCTAGAAATCATTAGAAAATAGTTGAAAATAAAAATCCAAGGTTCTCAAAAAAACAGTTCTTTGTTTTTGAGACAAATTAATCAGTGAGCCATTTGAGTCCTGTCTCATGTCCATTCTAACTCAAAAATATATCTCATTCATGCATCATACTCCATTACAGAAGTTTGGAGAGTGCCAACACTTCCAGACCCCCTTCATTAGATGATGAAGCTACAGTCTGCTGAAGTCAAATAATCTGCTGCTGTGTCTCATATTGATTATTTAATGCTGTGCATGACATTCAGAGTGCGCTGTTCACAAAATTGGTGAATTTGTGCTTCACCAACATCTTAGCATTATCTCAGAGATGAAATCACCAAACCATTAGCACCACCAGCAAAAAAGTAAAACTTTTTAAAGTGCTAATCATGGCAAAGCTGGGTATTCAATTGCAAATACAAACATTTACGCTCTAAAATATGAAAAATATGGAACCAAATTAGGAAGCATTTTAAGATGGAAAATCTTTTATCAGTGGCACCTTTGCAAGGGAACCACCTCTTTCAACCTTCGCAAGTATATCCAGTTTTTAATACCTGGAAAAGTTTTGGGATTAAAATGCTCAGAGATCTTTATATAGACAACATACAGTGGTGTGAAAAACTATTTGCCCCCTTCCTGATTTCTTATTCTTTTGCATGTTTGTCACACAAAATGTTTCTGATCATCAAACACATTTAACCATTAGTCAAATATAACACAAGTAAACACAAAATGCAGTTTGTAAATGGTGGTTTTTATTATTTAGGGAGAAAAAAAAATCCAAACCTACATGGCCCTGTGTGAAAAAGTAATTGCCCCCTGAACCTAATAACTGGTTGGGCCACCCTTAGCAGCAATAACTGCAATCAAGCGTTTGCGATAACTTGCAATGAGTCTATTACAGTGCTCTGGAGGAATTTTGGCCCACTCATCTTTGCAAAATTGTTGTAATTCAGCTTTATTTGAGGGTTTTCTAGCATGAACCGCCTTTTTAAGGTCATGCCATAGCATCTCAATTGGATTCAGGTCAGGACTTTGACTAGGCCACTCCAAAGTCTTCATTTTGTTTTTCTTCAGCCATTCAGAGGTGGATTTGCTGGTGTGTTTTGGGTCAATGACCTGTTGCAGCACCCAAGATCGCTTCAGCTTGAGTTGACGAACAGATGGCCAGACATTCTTCTTCAGGATTTTTTGGTAGACAGTAGAATTCATGGTTCCATCTATCACAGCAAGCCTTCCAGGTCCTGAAGCAGCAAAACAACCCCAGACCATCACACTACCACCACCATATTTTACTGTTGGTATGATGTTCTTTTTCTGAAATGCTGTGTTCCTTTTACGCCAGATGTAACGGGACATTTGCCTTCCAAAAAGTTCAACTTTTGTCTCATCAGTCCACAAGGTATTTTCCCAAAAGTCTTGGCAATCATTGAGATGTTTCTTAGCAAAATTGAGACGAGCCCTAATGTTCTTTTTGCTTAACAGTGGTTTGCGTCTTGGAAATCTGCCATGCAGGCCGTTTTTGCCCAGTCTCTTTCTTATGATGGAGTCGTGAACACTGACCTTAATTGAGGCAAGTGAGGCCTGCAGTTCTTTAGACGTTGTCCTGGGGTCTTTTGTGACCTCTCGGATGAGTCGTCTCTGCGCTGTTGGGGTAACTTTGGTCGGCCGGCCACTCCTGGGAAGGTTCACCACTGTTCCATGTTTTTGCCATTTGTGGATAATGGCTCTCACTGTGGTAAGCTGGAGTCCCAAAGCTTTAGAAATGGCTTTATAACCTTTACCAGACTGATAGATCTCAATTACTTCTGTTCTCATTTGTTCCTGAATTTCTTTGGATCTTGGCATGATGTCTAGCTTTTGAGGTGCTTTTGGTCTACTTCTCTGTGTCAGGCAGCTCCTATTTAAGTGATTTCTTGATTGAAACAGGTGTGGCAGTAATCAGGCCTGGGGGTGGCTACGGAAATTGAACTCAGGTGTAATACACCACAGTTAGGTTATTTTTTAACAAGGGGGCAATTACTTTTTCACACAGGGCCTTGTAGGTTTGGATTTTTTTTCTCCCTAAATAATAAAAACCATCATTTAAAAACTGCATTTTGTGTTTACTTGTGTTATATTTGACTAATGGTTAAATGTGTTTGATGATCAGAAACATTTTGTGTGACAAACATGCAAAAGAATAAGAAATCAGGAAGGGGGCAAATAGTTTTTCACACCACTGTATTTACATCTTTTGAACAATTACGTTCAAAATTTAACCTCCCAGCTACACATTTCTTTTACTATCTTCAAATTAGAAATTTTGTTAAACAGAAATTGCCCGATTTCCCCCACCTTGCACCCTCCACAATGCTGGAAAAAATACTGCTCAATTCCGAGGAAACAAACACTATTTCCGCAATATATAAAATCTTATTAGAGTCCCTACCTTTCAAAGATCCAAGAGGACATTGGGAAGAAGATCTCTTAATCAATATATCAGAAAAGGAGTGGAAGGTAGCAAAGCAGAGAATTCACTCGAGTTCTATATGCGCAAAGCATAGAATTATTCAACTAAAAATTATATATCGAGCTCATCTGTCTCGCTTAAAACTGTCCAAAATGTTTCCAGGCCAGGATCCAACCTGCGAGCGCTGCAACCAAGCTCCTGCCTCACTGGGTCACATGTTCTGGGCCTGCACCAAACTAACATCATTTTGGACAAAAATTTTTAAGTGCCTCTCAGACAGCCTTAGTATCACAATCCCTCCTAACCCACTAACAGCTGTGTTTGGTGTCCTTCCAGATGGACTTGAATTGGAGAAGGACAAACAAACGGTGATTGCATTCACTACACTCTTGGCACGCAGACTTATTTTGTTAAATTGGAAGAATCCTAATTCTCCTCTTATAAGTCAGTGGGAAACTGATGTTTTATATTATTTGAAATTGGAAAAAATCAAATTTTCAGTTAGAGGATCTGTACAAAATTTTTTCAAAACTTGGCAGGATTTAATCAATATTATTTTAGAATAAGAGAATTAACTATTATTGTATTTAACTCCCTTCTCCATCTCTTATTTATATAGATATTTACTTCTCCCCTTCTTTTGTCTAATGTTGCCTTATTAAAAAGCTTAAAGAAATTTTCCTTTAGCTAAGCTCTCCTTCTCAGGGATGGGGTTTGATTTGTTTTCAAATTTGTTGGGTTATAAATGGATCTGTTTGTATGGAATGATTACAATGAAAATTAATAAAATAAAAATATATAAAATTGAAAAAAAAAAAATAAAATATGAAAAATCAACTCGCAGATGAAGAAAGAGTGATGTGGAGTTACAAAAAGGAAATATAAAGGGCAAAATGATATATGAAAGGATACAAATAATCTAAGCTACAAAGCAAGTGTGACATTTCTTTCACCTGTGACCACATATACTAACAGGTATTCTCAATCCTCTCCATATATCCTGTAAATCAAACTCCTCACTGAGCTTTTGTGGTATTTAAGTGGGCAAAGGATGAGACTGGGTATATTTTGCTTTTTGTGGGCTGAGTTTACGGGACTGATAAAGACAACACAAGACACAACTAGATGACTAGGAGGGAGTTTAGATGGTGACATTGCTATCCTGCATATATTCATTTTAAAGAAAGAAAGCAAAAAATCAAGCAAAGTTGATAGCATGATTGCTGTTTTAGAAAAAGTGTTGTCAACAATAGTGCAGTAGAATGTGAGCTTAGCAATACTGGTATCGAAATAAAAAGCTACCTCCTCAGTTATGCAGCAGTATTATGGTTAACAAAGGGTGGCTTTAACTACCTGGAAGTTTATTTTGGATATGAAGACTTTTTAAGATTAGAACTGAGAAGGGGTCCTTGAATCAACAAGGAGTCACCTAAGGAGTTGGCAATGGCTGCTACTGCAGTGGATGACTTTTACTATAAATAATAATTTAGTCTCTTGTCTGTGGTTCTAGCTGTACGAGTGGAACCCCTGTTCAATTACAAGAATTACAAAGTGCTAAGTGTGATGCTATGGTCAGATGGCCAGGGAGGATGGAAAAAAACACTCTAGGTGCAGAGATGTTGGAGAAAAGGAAAATCTGCATGGTATCCTCCCAGCCCCCACTAGTCAAGTTTATGAACTATAATGATGTGTAGAAGCCTGTCTACGATACACCTCGTCTGCCAGTGGTTTACCACAGCTTCAATAGTGTGTTGTATCTCTTAAAGTTCAACATAAAGTAAAGCTCAGTCACTCTGTTTTGGGCCCTAGAGTATTCATTAATGGACATTATAACTATAAAATGATTCAGGGCTCAAATGCTGTTATTTATTTAGGTCCATCATGACCCAGATTTGGTATACAATTGACATGTCAATGCCTGTATAGTGCAGAGAGGCTGGCTAATATGCATGGACTATACGCTGTCTGAAAGGCTAACCAACTACTGTTAGGCCAGCATCCTCCCAATAATAAGACTTTTACTACAGATTTTCTAACCTGCAATGACAACCCAGAATTCTGCACTATTTTTTTCAGATTTATGTGTTTTTGCAATGGTTTCAAGAAATGGAGGACTGTGTAGAACCACAAGGATGTCTCTAAACACCCCTATAGTGGCTAACTCTGATGGAGCAGCTGGGAAGTAACGTGACAGAAAATTTGTGAAGGCATTTCACTGGGCTCAGATTCATATAATGTCTATATATATATATATATATATATATATATATATATATATATATATATATATATATATATATATATAAAATGTCTGTTTGTCTGTATATGAGTAATATTAAAGAAATGTAAGTAAGGTGACTAGTTTCATAAAAGGTGAGGCAAAATTAGCTATTTATAAAGTTTGGAAAGAAAAACATTTAATCAAGTAATAACTGTGAATTGCTTAGGATGTATGTTACTTGGAGTATCTATACTAATAAAAGGCAAAGCCCTCACTGACTAACTGACTGACTGACTGACTCATCACTAATTCTCCAACTTCCCGTGTAAGTGGAAGGCTGTAATTTGGCAGGCTCATCCATTACAGCTTACTTACAAAAGTTAGGCAGGTTTCATTTCGAAATTCAAAGCGTAACGGTCATAACTGGAACCTCTTTTTTGTCCATATACTGTAATGGACTGCAGCTCGCTGGCCGTGGGAGGCAGAGTTGCGTATTGCGTCATCACGCCTCCCACATAATCACGTGAACTGACTGTGAACGCAGTACGTACCCAAAGAGCGCTGAAGAAAACATTCATTGCACAATTGAAAAGGCAGCGAAACAATAAGAAGCGAAGCACGGTGTAAACCGTAAATTTAAATTAAGTTTATAGAAACGCTCCCGCTGCCGTTTGCAATACCATATTCGCGAGATACAAGTTTAATGAGAAGACACGAGGTATAAATGAGATTTGGATCACTTTGTAGCGGATTTAAAATTGCTGTAGCGAGAAACTTTGAAGTGCAGGGTCTTAGCTAACATTAAATAAAGCCGTGGACATCGCAACATCACACAAGAGAGCGGCTCACATGAACTGACTGAATGCAGCACGTCGGAAACAAAGCACCATGTAAACCTAAAGTTTAAATTAAGTTCATAGACCTACAGAAGGTTGTCATTGATTTGAGGCAAGATTGCTTTTCTCCTGTACAACTATACGTTGCATTCTCAAGAGTGTGCTTGCACAGCTTGGTCATATTACAACCGGAGTGCTGAACTGACAACGTGGTATACAAAGAGAACTATAACAATCGTAATATGTATATATATATATATATATATATATATATATATATATATATATATATATATATATATATATGTAGATATGTATATATATATATAGATATGTATATATATATATATGTTATATATATGTAGATATGTATATATATATATATGTATATATATATGTGTCTGTGTGTATATATATATATATATATATATATATGTGTATGTATGTATGTGTATATGTATATATGTATATGTGTGTGTGTATGTATGTGTGTATATGTATGTGTATATATATGTTGATATGTGTATATATATATATATATATATATATATATATATATATATATATATATGTATATATGTGGATGTGTTTATGTATATATATATATATGTATATATATGTATATGTAGATATGTGTATATGTAGATATGTATATAAACATGTATAAACATATATATATACATTTATATGTATATATATGTTTATGTGTGTCTGTGTGTGTATATATATATATATATATATATATATGACAGCAACACTCATAACAATGACAACCCAATTACATTGACCATCCATCCATCCATTTTCCAACCCGCTGAATCCGAACACAGGGTCACGGGGGTCTGCTGGAGCCAATCCCAGCCAACACAGGGCACAAGGCAGGAACCAATCATGTTACGTTATTTTTAAAATGTTTCCTTTTCTTTTTCATAACTTCTTTAAAACACTACTTCTCTGCTGCGAAGCGCGGGTATTTTGCTAGTATCTCTATATATTGTGAAGTATAAAAGACACAGAGAAACTGATTAAGGGTTGGGGAAACCGTTCCTGTATAGCGTGTACTGCTCAGGCAAAGAATTAGCACTGAGGTACCGGTTGTATGCATACAAAAGTACACGTCAGACAATACACAGTTGCCAGAGGGAGGTTTTATTGAGTGGAACCAGAAGAAGTACAGTCGTGGAGAAATGAGGGTGATGTCAGCGTAGGAGGCTGGAAGTGAGGACATCAATGAAGGACCAGAAATGAAGTCATCACGGGGGAACTGTAGGTTGATGTGGAAGTGCATTGTTTTTAAGTCATTCTCGGAGAGTCCGTTTATGTTTTGTCGGACTTTGCATCTTCTTTTTTCTTGGTGAGAAAGAGAGAAAGGCATTAATGCGTTGTCTGGTAATCCCCACCTGCGGTTTTCCACGCTCAGTCAAGCCTGTTTGCTTCCCCCTAATCGCTCGTGTATGACAATTTATAAAATCCAATGTCTGTCTGTCTGTATGTCTGTCCACTTTTCACAAGAGAACTACTTAACAGATTAGATTGGGGTTTTTTTCTATAATTTGCTTGAACATTGTGATTGATTTTGTGACTTCTCTCATTACACTATGCATCATAGTTCGCTTGCGGTACCGATTTATTTGTGCGAATCCAAGAGACATGCAGCGGGCCGAGAGGAGGGGGACGGGGCACTCCTCACTCACGTGCCACCCTCGGGGCGTTCCTTACCTCCGCTTAACTAGCGAACGAGAGTACTACTTAACAGATTTAGATCAGGTTTTTTTCTATAATTTGCTTGAACATTCCGGTTGATTTTGCGACTACTTTCATTGCACTAAGTATCATAGTTCGCTTACAGGAGCGATATAGTCGCACTTATCCAAGACAGAGGCTGTGGGCCCTGGGGAGGTGGAAGCATGACATCAGGAGTGGGGAGCCAAGCAGGGCCCTCCTCACTGTTCTGTTTCACTACTACATGGTCGGAGCTGTGGGGGACTGCTAGTGTTTAATAAAATTAAATCAAAGAAGCACTTTGTGGAATTAATAGATGTGAGCTTATTTTTCTTATTTAAATAAAGTGAGCTAATATCTGTTTTTTCATGATGTATTCTTTTATCTTGTTTGCATTTTTTTCTCCTTAAAAAGTTAATTTCAAAACCTTTCTTTCTTTCTTTCTTTCTTTCTTTCTTTCTTTCTTTCTTTCTTTCTTTCTTTCTTTCTTTCTTTCTTTCTTTCTTTCTTTCCAGTTGCACCCTTTTCAGATTTATTTTCTCACATCTTCAATTTTGTCCATATTAATGACATTTTTAAGTACAGATATCCTGGGAGATCTTCACTGAAGGAGTTTCTATCTGCAGTGCAGTCCTCAATTAAACTTAGGTAAACACACAAGCATTTTTTTCTTTCATATTATTATAAAAACACATAACCAGTTACCACTGGGAAGAGCACACAATAATTTGTCACCTGTTACCACAAGAAAATTGTGTTTTATTATTCCCATTACTCTTAAAAATGTAGAATGTAAGCAACAAACGGCAACATAAATGACAGTTTTACCAAGAAAATCTGCCATTGTGTAAACTGGAATTCACAAATTTGTTTTTGTGTAATTGCAAATCCTTTTGAGGAGACTTCTGAGTGAGATCATTGCCAAAGTTCACACAATCACCTTATGCTTACATGAATTCCACACTTGGCATTTTCTGGTCATCTTGCATTTTTTCAGATTGTGTTATTTTTTTCAGATTGAACTGTGCCTTTGAAGATTACTTTACATATATGGTGAGACTAATCCCATTTTAGTAATATAGCAGTCTTTGATAAGTGGTGTGATGCACCCAAGGCACATTCAGAGGAGGGCCACTTCTTGGTAAAATGTTATCAATGACTTGTCTCACTGACCAAGTACTAACTTGCCCAAAGCGAGATCATGACAGTTACAGTACATCCATTTTTACGATGTAAACCTCCCCACAAACACAGTGACATCAAGAAGGTATAGATACTGAGATGATGGATATCCAGCAATCCTTTTTTCTTAACCCACTTACCCAGAACAAAGACACGGGGATGTTGGAGCCAATCCCAACAAGCATTGGGCTCAAGACAGGAATAATCCACAGACAGGACACCAGTCCATCACAGGGTGAAAACTCAAACACACCCACACACCATGACAATTTAAGTTTCACCGATCCACCTAACCTGCATGTCTTTGGGCTGTAGAAGAAAACCCAAACAGACTCAGAGAGAACATTCAAACTCCATATAAGGAGCACCCAGGATGTGAACCTCGGTCTCTTTGTAGCGAGGCTACAGCACTCCAGCTGGGTCAGACCACACGCTGGTGACAAACAAACCGGCTCTGTAAATGAAACATTTTTAATCACTTAATTAGGGCAGTTGCAAGTTAGCAAAAATAAAATAAATTGTGGGAATGGAATGTGGGAGGTGTTAGTAGTAGTAGTAGTAGTACATAAATATATGTAAGATGTGGACCCGCTTGCTTTTCCAAGACAACTTTGTGAAGGAAAATGATTAAAATGTAACGTAAGCTAGAAAGTACAAACTGTTCTGTGCTGTAAAATGAAGCAATTTCAAATTGTAACAAATTAAATACTGGCTGACAGGATACTACTACACAATTGACTTATTTTACGCAGGTTCTGAGAAAATGAACATCATAAAGTGAGGTGTTAATGGTTCCAAGAAATTTGCCTTGTTAGTAGGAAATTGCTTGGTCATATATATTGCTTGTTTGTCTTTAGTAGTTTCTCCATTTTTAATGGTTTCAGCAAATACTGTAGCATCTGATCTGAAGCTGTTGTATCACTACTTCCAGACTCAGTAGTTGCAACCATTTCACTCATTGCACTGTCTGCATAACCTGCTGGCGGCTTTTCCGGCAATTCACCAGCATCAGAATTGTCAGTTACTATCGCTGGCCCTTGCTCAGTTTTGAGAAATGTAGAAATCTTGGTAAGCTTAGTGTTTTCAATTCCTGTTGTAGGCGTGCGTTACGTTTAGCAGCACCACTCTTATAATGTTTGTCGGCCAACATGGTGTTGTTTGGTGAGAGTATAAAAAGCGTCAAATTGTTCAAGTATTCTGCATTTGCCGACTAACAGGGACCATAACTTAACAACAGAATTGCTATGATTTACCATTTACGAGTTTGAATTTCGAAAACTGTTGACATCAAATCAAAGTACAAAAGTAACAATTATTTATGACTAGCAAAATACCCGCGCTTCACAGCGGAGAAGTAGTGTGTTAAAGAGGTTATGTAAACATATATATACATATACATATATACATATATATACATATCTACATATACATATATCTACATATACTGTACATATATATACATATATATATATATATATATACACATCCACATATATATATATATATATATATATATATATATATATATATATATATATATATATATATATATATATATACACACATATCAACATATATATACACATACATATACACACATACATACACACACACATGCACATATATACATATACACATACATACATACAGTGATCCCTCGCTATATCCCTTTCGCGGCTTCACTCCATCGCGGATTTTATATGTAAGCATATTTAAATATATATCGCGGATTTATTGCTGGTTCGCGGATTTCTGCGGACAATGGGTCTTTTAATTTCTGGTACATGCTTCCTCAGTTGGTTTGCCCAGTTGATTTCATACAAGGGACGCTATTGGCAGATGGCTGAGAAGCTAGATTGCTTACTTTTCTCTCTCTCTTGTGCTGACTTTCTCTGATCCTGACGTAGGGGGATTGAGCAGGGGGGCTGTTTGCACACCTAGACGATACGGACGCTCGTCTAAAAATGCTGAAAGATTATCTTCACGTTGCTATCTTTTGTGCAGCTGCTTCCTGAAACGACATGCTGCACGTTGCTTCGCATACTTAAAAGCTCGAAGGGCACGTATTGATTTTTGACTGAAAAACAAACTCTGTCTCTCTCTATCTCTCTCTCTCTCTCTCCCTGCTCCTGACGGAGGGGGTGTGAGCTGCCGCCTTCAACAGCTTTGTGCCGCGGTGCTTCGCATACTTAAAAGCCAAACAGCCCTATTGATTTGTTTGCTTTACTCTCTGTTTCCTTTGAAGAGGAAGATATGTTTGCATTCTTTTAATTGTGAGACAGAACTGTCATCTCTGTCTTGTCATGGAGCACAGTTTAAAATTTTGAAAAAGAGACAAATGTTTGTTTGCAGTGTTTGAATAACGTTCCTGTCTCTCTACAACCTCCTGTGTTTCTGCGCAAATCTGTGACCCAAGCATGACAATATAAAAATAACCATATAAACATATGGTTTCTACTTCGCGGATTTTCTTATTTCGTGGGTGGCTCTGGAACGCAACCCCTGCGATGGAGGAGGGATTACTGTAGTGCGTTGTAACATGGGCTGTGATTGTTACATGGGAGGGGGACGACAAATCACAGCTTCCCGCTTTCTAATTGGGCCTGTGATTGGTGCATTGACTGATGCCCAGATCCCACAGTATGTCCCCTTAGGAGAGGCGTTAGGCAAGTGTAATTGACTAGCGGTGCTGCAAGTTTAGCTTTACACCTGTTTTTAAGGCTTATTGACTGAAAGGGGCTTTCATGAAAAAAGTTAGGGCTTTGCTACAGGATACACCCTCCAGAAGTTAAGGAAGTAAAAATAAAGGTATATATTTCTGTTTTATTTAAACCTTTTAAGTTTGTATGCGGGCGGTATGGTGGTGCAGTGAAAGGTGCCAGTTAGGAGACCCAGGTTCGCTTCCCTGCGTGGAGTTTGAATGTTCTCCCCGTGTCTGTCTGGGTTTCCTCCGGGCACTCCGGTTTCCTCCCACAGTCCAAATACATGCAGGTTAGGTGCATTGGCGATTCTAAATTGTCCGTGGTGTGTGGGTGTGTGTGTGGTGTGTGCGCCCTGCGGTGGGCTGGCACCTTGCCTGGGGTTTGCTTCCTGCCTTGTGCCCTGTTTTGGCAGGGATTGGCTCCTGTATTTAGGATATAGCGGGTTGGATAACGGATGGATGGACATCTGTATGCATAGCCCCATTTGCCCGTTTTTGTTTTTTTTCTTTCTTCAGTAATATTTCAGTAAACCCGGAGCTTGTCAGTTCAAATCCTGGTACTGACACCACTGTGTGACCCTGAGGAAGTCACTTCACCTGCCTGTGCTGCAAAAAACAAAAGTAATGTAACAAATTGTACCTCAGATGTTGCAAGTTGCTAGAATAAAGGCATAAGTCAAATAGATAAATATGTATTATACACATAGGAACTATTCATTTATTTTCAGTTAAGTCATCTGCAGCAAACCTTTGTAAATGAGGGTTTCTCCTTTTTAGATAGTGCAAACTGTTTCTTCTTCATTGACGTTTTCTCTTGGAGAGCTTTTTTCATTTCATTGAAAATTAAAGCAGCAGCTGCCAGTAGCTTTCTTATTAATTTTTCAACATTGTGTAAAATAACTTTATAAAGTAACATAAAAGATTTAAATACTGGTTATCCTTTTACACTAAAATATTACTAAAGAGATACAAAAAAAGTAAAATGCATATGTTCTTTTTCTTTAAGGAGATTAAATATTACTGAAGAAAGAAAAAAAAAACTAAAACAGCCAAATGGGGCTATGCATACGAACTTAAAAGGTTTAAATAAAACAGAAATATATACCTTTTATTTTTACTTCCTTAACTTGTGGAGGGTGTATCCTGTAGCAAAGCCCTAACTTTTTTCGTGAAAGCCCATTTCAGTCAATAAGTCTTAAAAACAGGTGTAAAGATATTGACAATAAGCTACGCAAACCCACCAAGACATGGAATCGTTTAAATCAAGGCGAGAGTCGAAAAACACCATCCCATACTATTAGTTAACGATTAACACATTTCTATATGTATTGTAAGCATACAATACAACTGATAATAAGTTGCGCTTATTTATCTGGTGTACCGACATTTTTGCTTGTTTAACGGCTGAAATCCAACGTGGTTTGTGCCCTTCAGAATGAAAACAGTTTGCATTTACCTTTTTAATAAAAGGTGAGCTTTTAAGCCTGAGAAATCACCCCGTAAATGCACACGTTTAATTGCACATGTGTTAATATGTATGCTTACACAAACTTAAAAGGCTTAAATAAAACAGAAATATTTTCCTTTTATTTTTACTTCCTTAACTTGTGGAGGGTGTATCCTGTAGCAAAGCCCTAACTTTTTTCGTGAAAGCCCGTTTCAGTCAATAAGTCTTAAAAAGAGGTGTAAAGATATTGACAATAAGCTACGCAAACCCACCAAGACATGCAATCATTTAAATCAAGGCGCGAATCGAAAAACACCATCCCATACTATTAGTTAACGATTAACACATTTCTATATGTATTGTAGGCATACAATACAACTGATAATATGTTGCGCTTATTTATCTGGTGTACCGACATTTTTGCGCATTTAACGGCTGAAATCTAACGTGGTTTGTGCCCTTCAGAATGAAAACAGTTTGCATTTACCTTTTTAATAAAAGGCAAGCTTTTAAGCCTGAGAAATCACCCCGTAAATGCACACGTTTAATTGCACGTGTTAATATGTACTGTATGCTTACACAGTATTAAAAGACACTCAACAATTAACGTCATTTACCTTCGTTCCCGCGTTTGATAAAAGGCGAGCTTTTAAGCCTGAGAAATCACCCCGTAAATGCACACGTTTAATTGCACGTGTTAATATGTATGCTTACACAGTATTAAAAGACACTCAACAATTAACGTCATTTACCTTCGTTCCCGCATTTGAGTCGTGCTGTAAATCTCTTCCTTGTTTTCAGTTCACGTGATTACGTAGGAGGCGTGATGACACGATACGTGACTCCGCCTCCTCCATTAGAGTATATGGACAAAAAAGAGGTTCCAGTTATGACCATTACGCGTAGAATTTCGAAATGAAACCTGCCTAACTTTTGTAAGTAAGCTGCAAGGAATGAGCCTGCCAAATTTCAGCCTTCCACCTACACGGGAAGTTGGAGAATTAGTGATGAGTGAGTAAGTGAGTCAGTCAGTCAGTCAGTGAGGGCTTTGGAGGGTGTATCCTGTAGCAAAGCCCTAACTTTTTTCGTGAAAGCCCATTTCAGTCAATAAGTCTTAAAAAGAGGTGTAAAGATATTGACAATAAGCTACGCAAACCCACCAAGACATGCAATCGTTTAAATCAAGGCGCGAGTCGAAAAACACCATCCCATACTATTAGTTAACGAATAACACATTTCTATATGTATTGTAAGCATACAATACAACTGATAATATGTTGCGCTTATTTATCTGGTGTACCGACATTTTTGCGCGTTTAATGGCTGAAGTCTAACGTGGGTTGTGCCCTTCAGAATGAAAACAGTTTGCATTTACCTTTTTAATAAAAGGCGAGCTTTTAAGCCTGATAAATCACCCCCCGTAAATGTACACGTTTAATTGCACATGTGTTAATATGTATGCTTACACAGTATTAAAAGACACTCAACAATTAACGTCATTTACCTTTGTTCCCGCGTTTGAGTCGTGCTGTAAATCTCTTCCTTGTTTTCAGTTCACATGATTACGTAGGAGGCGTGATGACGCGATACGTGACTCCGCCTCCTCCATTAGAGTATATGGACAAAAAAGAGGTTCCAGTTATGACCATTATGCGTAGAATTTCGAAATGAAACCTGCCTAATTTTTGTAAGTAAGCTGTAAAGAATGAGCCTGCCAAATTTCAGCCTTCCACCTACACGGGAAGTTGGAGAATTAGTGATGAGTGAGTGAGTGAGTGAGTGAGTCAGTCAGTCAGTGAGGGCTTTGCCTTTTATTAGTATAGACAATATTGTATATTTACACTATTTATGTGACGTCGTTCAACACTTCCGTTCATGCCAATAGTCCCCAAATTTGGGAATGTGCACTTCTTTTTAAGGTGGACTAGGACGTGTTGTGCCACCGATTAGGCTCAGAGTCTCCAAACTCCCAAAGTCCAAATTTGTGTAAACTGTAGGCCTGCCGAATACGTAATATCATCATGGATTGTATTGGACTGGCTTGGTGATGGTGCAAACATGTCATTGAAACTGTGAATTAATAATGCAATGAACTGTGCAAGTGACTTAAGTTATTCAATATTTTTTTAAATATATATGGCTCAGAGTGGACCTCCCAAGCTCGTAGGCCCTTGTGCTTTGCACAATCTCCACAATCCATTGCTACACCACAGGCTGTGGCTGTTATTAGACTGAGTTAATTGTTTAGGGCTGGTTCCTCCTTTACAGCTGATGCTGCCAAGATAAGTTTTCCATCCTCATGAGTTTATAAATAATATGGACAGATTATAAATATGTTATATGATGGTGACCTACTCACAAGTAACTAAAATACTAAAGGGTCCTTCCACTAGTTTTTCTTTAGCCTTTTCAGTTAGTCATTTTTGTGCTTCTGAGGAACAAATGCCCTTAAGAGTTGAAGTTTGATTCCAAATGGGGTTTAACCAACATCAAGTGCTAAGTGTGACCGCAGTTTTAGTACAATGGTGCATGAAGTAAGATAGTCTTACCTAAGTAAGGGTATCATTATCAGGTTTTAATTTTTTCGCAGGCTTAGTGTCTAGACATATTTGAGTCTTTGTTTTGGAGACCAAGGATTCTAATTGTTATGTTTATTTTTATTTCAAAACATGTTTAATAATGTCACAAACTAATCATGCTCTCCCCTTTTGCTTTTCCTATGGGTGCTGTCATTTTGAAACCTGTGTTGACAATGGTTACTATGATTGGGAGTTTGTGATGCATGATATCATTAATGCAATAGTATGAAGGTCAGTATTGAGCACTTCCTGCTTGTCAAGATTGTGGATAATTAAAAATGCACCTTGCAGCTTTTGCTTTAGGTTTCTTGGTTTAACAAAATCTTCCTGGGATTGTTCCTGCCTCGCTCTGTATGCTTGCTGGGACTGGCACAACCCTGGATGGATAGATGGATGGAATAATTAAACATGTATTATGAAGATTTTTCAATGGTCCTTAAAGGTTTTGGAGAATCGCCGTTCTAAGCTTACAGCTGGATTGACATTTATTACAGAGCTTATATTGTGATGATTGGTTACGTGGAGAAAGAATACAGAAAGACAGGAATTGGGGGTTGGTACGTTTGGCAGGGACAGGACTGCTGCAATAAATTATTTCATCGAGGCATCTTGCGGGAGGCAGGAACAATCCCTGGACCGGGTGCCAGCTCATTGCTACCACTGCACCACTGTGCCCCCATGTCTAATACATGCTTAATTAATTTCATCGTGAAAATTTATATCAAGTATACATCTTAGTATTCTAGTATGTAATATCATGAATGTAATGTATTCTGTGTGTAGTTCAGGGCCTGCGCACTTCTGTCTACAAAAGAGAAAGCCTGTTTAAGCACATAGTGATTCACACACATAAAACACATAGAATACAAAACATTTAACATGTTACTTTAGTTATGATGGGATATAAGAAACTCTAGTAAATTAAACATCCATTTTAAGATGAAGTTTACGATGTTCTACTTTAATAACAAAATAAACTATGAGATTAAAGTGGAAATTTTGAGATTAAAATTGACATTTTAACCTTTTTTTCTTCACTGTGTCCCTATTTTATTTCTTTTCTCTGTACCCTAATACTCTTCCGTATGACAATCAGACGGTGGGCTACAATTCGCCTTTTCATGGTGACTTTGATATCTGACTACTTTTTTATTTCAGGCACTGTGTGACTGTCTGAACTTGAACTTTTGAGTGTCTCTGCCACTCTGTATCACTCAATTAACTTACTTTTGTTGTTTATACCACTGCTTAAGCCAACAAATAATACGTTTTTCTTTGTCTGCACTTCGTATTTGCTGAAATTCTTCTTTTTTCCCTGTGCTTTTGCCATTATCATTTCACAAAACGCTGAACTTCAAGGGCTATTTATATTGATTTGCATATTCAAACGGAGTTGGGGTGGCAGGCACGTGAAATGTGTGTAACATGTCATGCTGGCTGGGATTTATGGAGCAGAAGTGCATGGAAGTTGGCTTACGTACAGTTTTGCTCAACTGAATTTTTTTGTGCATACACACATTTCCACTTTGTCTGTACATCATGTTTTAGTGTGAATTCTACGAACAGCATTATACATGAGGTCCCTAGTCATCCTTATGTGCAGTTATTTCAGGGCACCAACTGAATTGCCCCACAAGATGGTATTAATACTAACTACTGCAGATCCATAAGAATTTCACTAAGTAGGTTACTTCTGTACATGAGCTACTGACAATATAAGAGTGTTAGAGCTGCAGAGTTTAATTCTAGGTACAAAACATAATAGGAGAACTCTGTCTTGATTACATTGGTGTTAGTAGTGGGATCCCCTTTGGTGAAATTAAGTGTAGAATAGGGAAGAAGTGTTCATTGTGTGAACAATGCATCCATACACAACAATGATGTTCTCAGCCTAAGTCTCATGTTTGCATGAGTTGCAATAAATATGGTCTAATATATCATAGAAGCTTTTGTGAAGAAGAGAATGTTGTGATGTGAACTTTTGCATACAAGTTGATAAATATTTTGTATGTCTTTATTTGTAACTTAGGCAAAGCAATGTAATATTAGTGTTACATTAGTGAGAAGCATTCATGTTTACAAATCCCCCACTGCCCCCCTTTTAGGAATTGAATTGAATTTTACGATAGGGTTTGGTGTAAGTGCCTCAAACCAGTTTGGCAGATGTTTCTCTGCTAAAGTCTCTCTCTCAATCCCCACACAAAGCCAGGCTGCTTAACTGCCAAGCTTTACCTTAACAGATGGTTTAGGGGCAGGTGTGAAGATGTTATATCCCCCTATTGGTCTGAAGTATGGCTGTTTGGAACTGGTTTGTGTCAGAAGCCTTTAAGTACCACAATGCCCTATTGGCTCTAGGGGTTGGACAGAAAACCTATAAATTTGCTTGCTTTACCCAGCTCTCTCTCTCTCTTACCAAACTGATGAACGACCATCTCACACCATGAACTGAAAAGGACAACACAATGAAGAGCACAGCTCGTCAGCCATATTGAGACAGGCATGCAACCTGTTCTGAAGAAAGCTGACCACAACTAGAGACATTTTAAGTAACTAACAAGTTTGTGTGCCACCTGAAACTACACATCACCATATATCAGGTTGTATGGTTGCCAATATTCAAATGTACTTTGCATATTGTTACTATTTATGAATATTATCTATAATATATTGTTTAAATTGTAACTTAACTCCTGCTTGTCTTTTACTACACCCAATTGCGTTAGGTTATAGATTTAGAAAGAAAGGTGGGGAGAAGTTATATGGTACAATACCTTATAAACAGTGGTAAATCTGTGAGATTTGAGGTATTCTGACAAAGGCTACATGTTAATGATACAAAAGGGGAAAGTAGAGTAATATATTTCTCTACCAAGACAAAACAAAGCACAATGCATATGGCTGGAGCCAAGCAGATGATTCAGTTGGATCCAAGAATAGGATGGGTGACATTTTCATATAATGTTGAATTCTTTAGCCACCTGGCTGCAGCACCTGGTTAAAACTAAAATAAAACATCACCTCAATCCCCAGAGATGGCTCACTTTAAATCATTTGTAAGACCTAGCAAAAACATCCTGAAACAGACACCCAAATTCTGCAACAGGGTGAAGGTTTCATTTTCTGTTTTTAGCTAAGGAGTGGCACTAAAGGCACATCAAATGTAAGATTATTCATGAACACAGAAATAATTTCATAAAAATAATAAAAAAAATCCATGGAAACCAGAATCCCTTGGGCTATCATGTTAAAGAAAAAAAAAGCAATTTACCTCCGGCATGATATTTGATTAAAAATGAGCAAAGCTCATTCAAAAACTGCCATGTGCTAAAATAAATTAGGCAGGAAATGCGTAGACTCCACAAGAAGAACATCATGTTGAAAATGCAGAGATCTTTCTTCATGACACTGAAATAACGTAGAAGTGTCAGATCAGCCAGACCCTCATTTCATGAGTCAAAAGTGAAATGACTCATGGGCAGATAGAGCACAACATGTTGCATCCTTTAAATTAAAAGCAGATACCTAAGAGTCAGAAGTGCAACCATGAGCAAAGGTGTCCAAAGCAAAATATTATCAATTCATGTTTTCATCTGCTCCGGGGTAAGAAAAGAAGAGCGATAGTGAAAATCAAATAATCAAACTAAATTTCATACAGTGTGTGTCTTAACGAAAGCTATTAAAAAGCATATTAAAACCTTCTCTGCACGTAGATTGAATAAACTGTGTCTGCTCACATGGTGCACCATACTGTAGGACAGAACCGTCAATAGAACACTCCATGTGGTTTTCAGAATTGGCCATGTGTAGCTGCTAGCTTTCAGTCCGACCCATGTCATAATTACAGGCCCATTCATTTAATAGGACATCTTCAATACTGTCTAATAACACAGCTTCACATTTCTACTAAATGACTGGAATTTTTTTTTTTTTTTTTTGTCTTATAGCTTTTACTGCAGTGGAATCTCTTTATTCAAACGTTTGCATCATTTAAAGTATTAATCAATTTTGACAAGAACAGGCCATTAACCTTAAGAATGCTTGTCATCCTTTACATGTAATTTCTTCAAAATAACATCACAATGACTTTTAAAGGAATCTAAGATCCTACTCTCCACCACAGTACTTGCTAATTTATGCCATGGGTCTTTGGTTCTTTGCAGAGGTGACTGAAGCATATCACATGACTTGACACTAGTCTTAATTTTTCCGACTTATGTCTTGCTTGTCAATATTCAAAATAAGATAACTTAGACTTGCTGACTGGTGACCTAGGGCTCAAGATAAATGACTTACAAAGTCTCTTATTAAATTTCATTTGAAGCAAATAACATTCCATGCAACCAACTCAAACTTAACAAACCAAAATTCAACCTCCACCCAAGAGACCTAGAGGAGAACCAACGCACAGAGAAAATCTTTTCTTTTCCCGCTATAGAACCTTATTCTAAAATGTTATTGATTAGATCCTTCCATATTTTTCAAAAGTTTTGAACAGATCCTCTGAGTGAGAATTAGATTTTTTTCAATTTCAAATAGTATATAACATTAGTTACCCACTGACTTATAAAAGGTGGCTTGGGATTCTTCTAGTTACTGTAAGTAGGATAAATCTGCGTGTTAGTAGTGTGGTATAGGCAGTTACAATCAAGTCGTCCTTTAAGCCCATCTGGATGTACACCAAACACAGCTGTTAACGGGTTAAGAGTGATTGTGATAGGAAAGGTGTCTGATAAATATTTAAAGATTTTTCTCCAAAATTATATTAATTTGGTGCACTTACCAAACATGTGGCCTAGATTGCAACACTTGCAGGTTGGATACGTTTTGAATAATTTTAATCGAGATACATTTGAAGTCACAGGTTTCTATAGACTTAAAACACACTTTATAACCTTTACACAGATTTTATACTAACAAACTATAAATTTGGCATATCATTTAAGATATCTACTTTGTGCAGGGCAAGAGTCGTTTATTTCCAGCAATGTTCGCAGATGGAGTATTTCACTTTTTATTCACTGCTAGCCATCCCCCACGGCTTTGTCCGTGTAGAAGTGAAATAGGACAGTGAGGAGGGCCCTGCCCGGCTCCCTTCTTCTGCCGTCACGCTTCACCCTCCTTTTGGCCTACAGCCTCTCTCTCAGATTAGTGCGAATATATCGCTCCTACAAGCGAACTATGATTCTTAGCACGATGAGAGAAGTCGCAAAATCAACTGGAATGTTCAAGCAAATTCTAGAAAAAAAACAGATCTAAATCCGTTAAGTAGTTCTCTCATTCGCTAGCTAAGCGGATATAAGATACACCCTGAGGCTGGAGTGTGAGTGAGGAGGGCCCCACCCCCCTCCCCCAGCCCGCTGCGTCTCTCTCGGATTAGCGCAAATATATCGCTCCTGTAAGCGAACTATGATACTTAGCATGATGAGAGAGGTCGCAGAATCAACCGGAATGTTCAAGCAAATTCTAGAAAAAAAACAGATCTAAATCCGTTATGTAGTTCTGTCATGAAAAGCGGACAGACATACAGACAGATAGATGTTGGATTTTATATATATAGAGAGATATCACAATTCCAGTGAGTCACAAGTTTACATAAACTTTGTTAATATTGGGTAGCATTGCCTTTAAATTGTTTAACTTGAGCCAAACCTTTTGGGTATCCTTTACCAAGCTTCTTAAAATAAGTTGCTAGAATTTTGGCCAATTCCTCCAGACAGAACTGGTGTAACTGAGACAGGTCTGTAGGCCTCCTTACCTGCACACATTTCTTCAGTTCTGCTCATAAATTTTTCATCGGATTGAAGTCAGGGCTTGGTGATATCCACACCAATACCTTGACCTTTGTCCTTAAGCCATTTTGCCACAACTTAGGTATGCTTGGGGTCACTGTTCATTTGGAAGACCCATTTATGACTGAGCTTCAACTTCCTTGCTGAGATCTTGAGATGTTGCTGCAGTATATCTACATCATTTTCCTTCCTCATGATGCCATCTGTTTTGTGAAGTGCTCCCTTGTGAAGTGGTCCCTCCTGCAGCAAAGCACACCCACAACATTATGCTGCCACATTCATGCTTGACGGTTGAGATTGTCCTCTTTGGCTTGCAAGCCTCACTCTTTTTCTTCCAAACATAACAATATTCAAAATGGCCAAATTCTTCGATTTTGGATTCATCAGAACATAAGACATTTCTCCAGAAGGTAAAATCTTTGCCTCCATGTGCCATTGCAAATTGCAGTCTGGTGTTTTAATGGTGGCTTTTGAGCAATGGTTTCTTCCTTGCTGAGCTGCTTTTCAGGTCAATATACAGTAGGACTCATTTTACTACGAATAAAGATACTTGTCTACCTGTTTCCTCCAGCATCTTCACAAGGCCCTTTGGAGTTGTTCTGGGATGGCAGTGTATAATAACACCTTTTCTCTTCAACTCTCTACAGACCGGATGACTGACAACCTAACCACCTCTGATGTCATTTCTGGTATCCATCCCCCTGGACCCATCTCTTCCTGCCTGGCCTGTACTTAACAGGACGTGTCTCCATCTTAGCCAGTCTAATCTGAGACACATGTCCTTAGGGGTCATTCTTTTTTTTTGCTGAAAAGGTCTTACTAATATATGGGGTTGGAGTGTCACGCCAACTCTTTGTATTTTGTCTTGTCATCTTTTACAATATATGTGTCCTTTTGTACCATTTTTCTCTTGTCTGATAATTTCCACCATGATTACTGAAGGGGTATAGATACAGAATCAAGTATGTCCTGCATGTCTAATAAAGAACATATTCCTAGGGAACAAGCACCCCCTGCTGGAGGTACAAACTTAAATATTCTTATTAGGCATGAGTAGGTAAACCTAATCCATATACAACACATATTGCAATACTCTCATGATACAGAACAATGAGCAAAATAATATTATGTTTGCCAAGAAATATACAAAATAAAAAGGATAAGCTTAAAATCAATAAAACATTCAAAATAGAAATTAATAACAATACAATATATAATTTCTTTACCTCTTTTGTTTGACCTAAATATATATTTTTATTGAATTTTGCAATTGCAGCATTGAATGTGAAATGACACTCTGCTGTTTCCATAAACCTCTCTAAATGCCTTGGCAGATTCAAACTCTGCCCTGAAGGCTCAAACACGGCAGCCCTTTCTAAGTAAACACATGCCTTGCAAACTTATGAGACATTTAAAAGACATTGTACCTGTGACTAAAATCTTCATAACAGTTCAGAAATTTTAAAAAAAGTTAAAAATGACAATCAGTTATATACATAATACGATATGTGAAAAAGTTACTGACCTGTAGCTATGCAATGTGCATGCGCCATTTTGATGCTCATAGTACAGAGATGTTTGCAACTTTTAAATTGAAAATATTTCTTACAGTTACAGTAGTTAATATGTATGAAACTCTTTACAGTTCATACATAACTCTCATTTTATTTTCTATTATTTTGTAATGTAAAGAAAATACACTTGTATGAAAATGCTGCCGTGACCAAAGTGCCGCCTGAGACAATCCTCTAGTTGCCTCCTCACATATGCCAGCCCTGAATGCTTTTAGTAACCTTGTTATGCATGCAACAGTAGGCTGTACTTTGTTTGTGTATGTGTGTGTGTGTTTATTATATTTCATAAACTCCTGTTACACAGTGCTGTGTATTGAGTGCTGTGTGTTGGTTTTCAACATCTGTGCCTGAGCTACCATACATGTTCTTAATGAACACAACCTAACTTTGACCTCAGTGCTAACATTCACTGCCTTTTTAGGCAGAATGTGGTTCTGTCTCCTGCAATCTGTTGCATATGCTGTCTCACATATACTGTATTTACATGGGATTGAAAAAAGTGTGTGCTTTATTGGTTTGGTAATCACACATTGGCCCATGTGAATATGCAGAGCCCCCATACTAAATTTGTTCTTGTCCTGGGTAAATGTCCACAGAAACAGCAACCAAAAGCCTCAGTTTCACTGAGTGATGCAAACAGCTTGATACTGACTGTGGTTTGAATCCTATTGTGTGTAGAAATTGTTTTTTTATTTAAAGTTCTCATGTCCTTAATGCATTTGTTTCTGGCAAATGTAAACCATAAGACTTAAGCAAAGCAGCACACTTTAACCAGTATCCTGGTGAGTTAATGAAATCCTTGTCAAAGGGCTATTGTACATGGCATAAAGTGGGTTGGGAGCAGCTAAATGGTACAGAGGTGGCTTCACTGCCTCATAACCTTGAGGTTGAGGTTAAAAGCCCAGTTCTGCCCTACCCATCCCGTGGATGAATAATTTTAGGGTAATACAGTAGAGCATTCATCTTAAACAAATAGCATAAAGGGTTAATAAATGTTGGAAATCAAATAAAGGCCAAGTCAACAACAAAATGTACTGAAAGATGACTAAGAAATGACTAAGAATGTCCTGTAAATAACCAGAATGGACAACTGTTGATACTGCAAGTAGCCAAATCCAGCAGGTCATGTCTATGCATCTTGCATATTTACTGTGTCTGATTAGTAAGGGAGATTCAGAGATTCTTTATGAATGTTTAGAGTTTAACAGTGTGATAAATGCAAAATAATCATTACAAAGGGTAAGACATGGTGAAGCCGCACATCTGTCCGTTTTCCGAGCTAAAGCCTATTCCCGCATCTGGATCAAGGCAGGTCCAACCCTTAGATCGGTCACCAGCTCTTCACAGTGAACTCACACTGGGCGAGTTGAGTCACTAGTTAAGCTCTGTGTAACATGCATGTGTTTGTGATGTTGGAGGAAAGGCAAGCTTTACTAAAACAGTACTCTTTAGGAATGTAAAATCAGGTGCTTCATTTCTCTACAGACCCGAGGATATAAACATTGATCATTGAGTTTAATTACATGTAAGTCCAGCAGCAGCAGGTATTTAAGTCACTAAAGCAAGGCCATGTTTATTCTTCATACTGTGTTACCAAACTTGAAAAGAAATTAAACTGTACCAGTTCCTATCAGAGAAAAAAATTCAATAAGCAAGTATGTTTGCTTCTTTTAATTTATTGATAAATAAAAATATCCATTCTGTACACATAAATTATGTAGAGAGTCTAGATGTGGCATAAGTGAATAATCTCACCAATATGTACATATATACATTTATAGGGGTGTCAGACACATGCTGTAGAATTAGTCAGTCAGAACATCTGGCAGCCGACTGGCAACAGGCTTAACCACAATGTTTGAACTCAACATAGCACTAAGTTTAGAATAAATATTAATTAAATTCAGGAAATGCATTTATTTCTTCTTTTTACTTGATTATTTTTCTTTTAGTTGCTAATACTTTATCATTGTAATATTATATTATAACATAACATGGCATTCTTAACCCTGCTTCTCAAGTTCAGGGTCACTTAAGCAAAGCAGTGCTCTTCAACCAGTATCCTGGTGAGCTAATGAAATCCTTAAATCCTTGTCAGTGGGCATTTTTACATGGCAAAAAGTGCTGCCCCACCTGTCCTCATCTTCTGGTTTACTGTGCGATGGCATAGATAGATTAAAAGATATGCACAAAGAAATAGAAACTCCTGCCTTTATGCACCTGCTGTGCCAATAGGAATGCATCCAAATAGAAGATCCTACAAATATGAACCAGTTATGCCAGCAGGGATACTTCAAAAAAGACTCAAGTGAGTCCAGAAATCCTAGTGATGGAGGGATGGCTGAACCTTACGAGATATGTGCGAGGCAAGGCTGCTACACAGGGTCAGGCATCCATGACATGATCCAGCTCTGGACTGGGGACCAGTGCACAGCCCACTCACGCATGCTCTTACAGTAAATTGAAATGGGGCGAGTTTAGGTGTTTTAATATACCTAACACACACATCAGAGTACTCAAAGAGAACCCCACACAAGTACTGGCAGAGTGCAAACTGATAGTGATCAGACTAGGATTTGACCCCAGTCTCTTAGAGCCAGGAGGAAACAGTGCCAACCACTGCGCCAGCACACCATCCCTCTTGTAAAATATTTACAATGTTGAGTCCCTTCCTTACCAGCTGTTGCATCATCCAGTGATTGTTGTAAAATGCATTGTAAAAAAATGCAACACATTAAATTAGATGTGTTTTTTCATTTTTTTCCAGAATCCCACCAATGGTATAACATGACTGTAGCTTTTATAGCACTTTCAACCACAAATTGAGACCCCATTCTTGATTTAGCCTGCACAGGTAGCTCAATGCACTTGAGGCCCCATTAAAATAAACAGAATGTCTGTTAGCCTAGTCGTTCATTTTACACAAGGGAAAAACAGAGAGTCTGCAACAAAATGAATCTTCTCTTAGGATCTGAGACACACTTAAAGCCTGCAGCTCTACAGCTAAGACAGCGACTCGGGGTCTGACACAGCTTGACCTAATGGCCGATTACTCCCACTAGCCTTAGAATTTGATATAAAAGAAGGTTTGCTTTCATTTTAATTGTAATATTTTTAAAAAGAACATAAGTTAAAAAAAAATGGAAACATTTAGTCCAAGTAGAAACCAAAATCACACTCACTAATTTTGATTAAACTCCTATGACTGCTTCTATGTGGGTAATGTTTTGAAGGATGTTCTATCATGGCAGCCTTTAGTAGTCTACACGACTTCATGTCAGACAATACTTCATGACTGCAGTTCCTAGATCTCGTTAAGATGGCAATGGCAGGGTGTTGAAAGACTGCATTACTCCTTTCAAACTTTCTATTGCCTACACAAGTATCATGAGGTCAGCACAGTTTGATAGCCAATCAATGTGGCTCATCTTTACTTCTCCACTGTGTTATGCTATAACCAAGGCAAGTCCTCAGATAGACATATGTGCTGGCTCCAAATATCTCCAAGCTCTTTTCTGTTTTTGTGGGTTGTCGTTTCTTGAAACTGTCATTTATCTTCTCTATGTTTCTTTCACCTGCAAACATCGGATGGGCTCTTCTCTGCTTGTGTTGAACTGTCAAGCACTCATTGGCTTGCACACATAGGAAGACAACCCCGATAATTTCCAAAAAAATCAATCATGGGTGCGTTTCTCAAAATCGATTAATCAAGATAGTGAGTGGTGTTGATGAAGAACAAGGGAGTTTTGCGAGTGTTTAATGAAGCCCTTCCTTATCCAACATTTAACAAACAAGTTTAAAGTACTTGTTTGTTGACCCCTCCATAACGTCCATATCAGAAAAGCATAGAACTTCTATAACAGGAACATCAACCTCACCTATTTCAGTTGTCAGATATGTTATATTTTTACACCAGCCTTGTGCAAATGCAAAAAAAGAAAATAATAATAATAAAAATCTAATTAAAACACATAACAGCACACAAAATAAAGACCAAATTAACATAACCTATTATATGAAAATGTATAAATGGGCTCAAAAGTGACATATGACTTCCTTATCAAAAAAAAAACCAAAATGATGAGCAGCAATAGGGAAAGGAAACAACACTTCACAAAAGTGGCATTAAAACAACTTATGGAAGAGCTGGCAAAAAGTAAAGAAGTGCTGTTTTGCAAGGCTTGTGGAAGCCCCCAAGAATTTGTGTGAGCCCCAGAATCACATCTTTCAGAGGCTCAGAGCAGGCTCTACAACAATGTACAATATGTGCTTTGGTGTGTGGTGTTATAGCTCTCCTCAGCAACAGTTTGGGGATTGAACCCAGGAGTTGGCAGGTATTCACAATGAGGATAGCCACTGTCTTCCAGTAATCAGCCAACAGAAAAAGCACTACCCTTACCATCTGCCACATTCCAGCGTTGGACCAGACATAAGCATCATGTGTACTCCCAGGTCACTTGACCACAATGTCTGTTAGCTATATATATTATTTATATATAAATAAAATGTGTTATTATTATTTTATTATCATTAAAATATGTTCCTGATGGTTGCATGTCATCTGGACTTTAGCACTGAGAACCCTTTTAGACAGGTGTAGATGGGATTCAAGAAGCTGGGAGTACAAATAGGGCTGAGCGTTCCATCCCCTGCACCTACAATGCCCGGTACACCTGCAATGATTTAAAAAAATTTTTTTTGCGCCATGCAAGGCATCCCCTCCTGCTGGAAATTAGTCACTGCATGCACAGATTTGGAAACAGCAAACTTGCTGAGGCTACTTAAAACACAGAAATCTTCTGGTGGTGCAGAAATGGAGAGCTGTCAGAAACTGCACAGTGGGCAGAAGTCTTCTGTGTTCCTCTTTCTGATCAAGGAGGATCATTATATCACCCCTGGACAGCCTCTACGTCTCTAATAAATTGATTATTAAGGGTCTAAAGGGTTCCTGTCCACCAGCGAAACAGCATTTAGACCAGTGACTTTACTTCTTGAACAGCATTGCCTCAAATGGCATTTCCAGTTGAGTTGTACAATTCCCTGGATAGCTACCATTATTATTTCTGGTACTAAGGGGTGATTTACCTTCCCATTTAAAGTAAGTGACTGATTACATAGTGAATTTCATTATATACTCAAATTGTCTGCAGGTATTCAAGCTTTTGTGCTAATTTGTATCCTACATTATAATATTGCTGTCAAGCATGCGCATCGGAGGAAATCCTCACAGGCTTGATTAAGGTATGTGATAACCCGCAGGGGGAAGAAAGGACGCTGTCGCTAACAATCTCTTCTCCTTCTCTCTCTGCTGCACTGAGAAACTGTCCAGTGAGCTCACTTAGCTGCACCCCTTCCAGTTTGTGTGATGTAAGAAGCCTCACTGCCCAGAAGGAGGTGTCTTTTGCTCTCAAAGTGATCCAGTGATCGACCATCTATGCTGCGGCAAAGAGCTGAATATTTTTGTTGTTTTGCCTGACAGGCTGTTTATGGTCACTCCAAGAGGCGTGTGTTTTTGTTGAACTGCTTTAATTAAATGGGACAACCTGGTTGGTGTCCCAGCTTTTAATTTGTTCCACAACTTGTTACATCCACTGAACAGTATCATCTCCAGACAGAGGAGCAGCTTCAGCGACAGACTGCTGTCAATGTCCTACTCCACTGACAGACTGAGGAGATCGTTCCTCCCCAACACTATGCAACTCTTCAATTACACCCAGGGGGGGTAAATGTTAACATTATTCAAAGTTATTGTCTGTCTGTATACCTGCATTGTTATCACTCTTTAATTTAATATTTCCTTTATCAGTATGCTGCTGCTGAAGTATGTGAATTTCCCCTTGGGATTAATAAAGTATCTATCTATCTATCTATCTATCTATCTATCTATCTATCTATCTATCTATCTATCTATCTATCTATCTATCTATCTATCTATCTATTCCGGAATGCATCCACAATTATTATATTGCGATATTGACCAATTATTGTTATTGTCCAAATAAGATCTTTGGTGTGTTTTCTGTGATTTACTTACGATGACCTCTGCCTTTCTGTCACAGAATCATCAGGAAAAAGTCTATATAAAGCCCAACATTGAAAATAATGAGTGGGTCAGTGGGTCAACAAGATTAAGTATACTTTAGTTAGAAATTCTGCCTGGACCAAATGACGTCACTTCCGGTTCCTGCTCCGATTGTGTCACTTCTGCCAACCTGCCTTAAAAGCCAGATGACTTCTGGTTGTAAACTCAGTTCTGTTTTTGGACTCAGTCTGTACACAACTGTATTATCAATTTGCACTTCTTTGCATCCTTATTCAAGTATACGGGTGGTTGCTCCAAACCTTTTCCCTGTGTCAAGGCATTTCCTTTCACACTTGCTAAAGCACAGATGATCTTAAGTAATAACAAAGTACTTAAGGTTGCAAAGTTTTTGGGACATGCAACCTGTTTGATTTTGTTATGGCTAGTCACAGATCAATGACTGATCAATGGTAATGTCAAGTAGCTGTTTGTTTGCATTTTTCATTTCGTTTAGTATAGGAGGTCAATGATGTATGCAGAGGACATTCTTGACCAACACTGCTTGGTCAGTCCTTTGGACACCTTTACCAATTCTGTTTTATCATCCACCTGAAAGGCAGCAGATTGGTTTGAAGAGTCTGGTTAAAATTAAACCAAAGAAGTGAGCCACAGTGGTTAGCTTCAGGGTCAGGATCCTCACTCTCACATCACATCCTGTCCATGGAGCATCACCAGGCTTGTTGTACTGCACATCTAAGTTACAGTTGCTGTATATAAGTGGTTCAACGTGTTCCACTTTGTGAGTCAGGATTCCCAATTTTTGTCATAAGACACCGCACGAAAACGAGAGATTTATTCTGCGTCAAAAATGAGCAGGAGATTGAAGATGGAATGCATCATAAGAATGAATGAAGAGGCGTCACATTTTTCAATGACAGGAATGTCAGAAAAGTCTTAAAGCCTGCACTGCAAATCTTTTACAAAGTGAAGAGTGAAGACTGTGACAAACAGCATTCTTCATGAGGGGCGGCCTGGAGATGGAACCAGCCGAGCTGAGTGGAGCGTTTCCAGTTATTCAAAACAGGTCTCTCTAAGGAAATTACAGCACTCGGCTGTGATCTTGGTCAGTGAAACTGACATGTTTCACTTATATTAAAACACTTTCCCCATTTTTAAACCTTTGCATCAGTTTTCAGTGGAGCTGTCAGCTATTATGTGTAGCCTGTTTGTTTTAACAACAACAACAACAACAACATTTATTTATATAGCACATTTTCATACAAAAAGTAGCTCAAAGTGCTTTACATAATGAAGAAAAGAAGAATAAAAGACAAATAAGAAATTAAAATAAGACAACCTTAGTTAACATAAAAAGGAGTAAGGTCCGATGGCCAGGGTGGACAGAAAAAACAAAAAAAAACTCCAGAAGGCTGGAGAAAAAAATAAAATCTGTAGGGGTTCCAGGCCACGAGACCGCCCAGTCCCCTCTGGGCATTCTACCTAACATAAATGAAATAGTCCTCTTTGTAGTTATTGTTCGCACGGAGTCACTTGATGCTGATGGTTATACAGACTTCTGGCTTTTAATCCATCCATCATTGTTGGAACATCATGGTGCTTTGGGTAGATGGTGGTGGCACAAGCCACCACCAATAGGACACCGGAAAAGGAAACAGAAGAGAGAGTAGGGGTTAGTACAAATTTTGAATGAATAGTTATTATAATGAATTGGATATACAGAGTGTCAGGATTAAATTACAGTGAAGTTATGAGAAGGCCATGTTAAAGTAATGTGTTTTCAGTAGTTTTTTAAAGTGCTCCACTGTATTAGCCTGGCGAATTCCTACTGGCAGGCTATTCCAGATTTTAGGTGCATAACAGCAGAAGGCCGCCTCACCACTTCTTTTAAGTTTTGCTCTTGGAATTCTAAGGAGACACTCAGTTGAGGATCTGAGGTTGCGATTTGGAATATAAGGTGTCAGACATTCCGATATATAAGACGGGGCGAGATTATTTAAAGCTTTATAAACCATAAGCAGAATTTTAAAGTCAATTCTGAATGACACAGGTAACCAGTGTAGTGACATCAAAACTGGAGAAATGTGTTCGGATTTTCTTTTCCTGGTAAGGATTCTGGCAGCTGCGTTCTGCACTAACTGCAAACGATTGATGTCTTTTTTGGGTAGTCCTGAGAGGAGTGCATTACAGTAATCTAGCCGACTAAAAACAAACGCATGAACTAATTTCTCTGCATCTTTAGCCATTAACTGTAAAACAACCAAGTGAATGATGTGATGTATCCAGATTTTTCAAAATAAACCTCTAACAACAACTGGCTAATTTAAATCTTCATTTTTCCTAATTGTTTATTTTCACATCTGGCTGTCTATTCCAGCAACATTGGACACGAGAAAGTAACCAACCCTGGAATGGACATCACTCTATTGCAGGTCTCACATGAGGCAATTTAGTGTTGCCAATTAACCTAATGCACATTTTCTGCCCACTGACCCCATATACTGTATATGAGACAGTAGCACTGCAAATAAGCCTTTGAGGTGTAGAAGGGTGTCAGTTTACCTGTAGTAAGCCCACATAAACACAAGGAGAATATGGGCAGCAACTGGGCCAGGGTCACAGATTCAGCATCTTGTATTTGAATGTCTGGATGCTGCCTGCATTGAGTTTGTACATTCCCCTGGTTCTACATGAGGTTTTCTGTGGGCAATCCAGTTTTCTCATCAAAGGTGTGCACATTAGATGAACTGCCGATTCAAAATTGACCTCTCCAATGGGCTGCATCTTGTCCAAGGCTGACTTCTGACTTGTGCCCAGTGCTGCAGGGATCGACTCAAGTTCCCCACAACACTACATTACATTGAGATGGTCTTAGAATGCTATGAGATATGTGTATGTTTCTTTGTACATATTTTAATAGTGTTTTTCTGTTGATGTTTCAATTGCAATGCACTTTGGGGTTTATTTTGTCTCACCTAAGGTCCAGGCTACTGTAAGCTCAAGTCCACATGCTCCTGTATGTGACTTAAAATGTCTGAAGATGGGATGTTATATTTAGTGTTTCAATAGTTTGTATAGAGTGTAGGGCTTATAAGAGGAAGTGCACTTTATAAGAATAGAATAGAAAAGCATTAAAGGAAACAGATAAAGCAAAGCGAAACTGCTCACATTAGGTCTTACTTTTACAGGCTTTGTTCCTGATGATTAGGATTGCCTCGCCAATTTAACATGCTCTAAAGTATCCTACAGAAGCCACAAAGACAGTAACCAGGATAATGTAAAATCTCAGTGTTTCTGATGTCATGTAGATCAGAATTTAAATATTGTTATATTGAATATTGTACATTTGCTTCACTCTTGGCATTTACTAGCTGGAAAGAGCAATTGACTTGTGCTACAAAATGTAATGTAACAATTACCAAAGAATGTAATCAATAGAAAAATTCTAGGTGTTGCTTCCTACAGTATAGGCAAATCAATGTGCTTCTCAAAATATAAATAGAGAAAAATAAAGAGCTAAAATGAAGATTATCTATCTATCTATCTATCTATCTATCTATCTATCTATCTATCTATCTATCTATCTATCTATCTATCTATCTATCTATCTATCTATCTATCTATCTATCTATCATCCAACCCGCTGAATCCGAACACAGGGTCACGGGGGTCTGCTGGAGCCAATCCCAGCCAACACAGGGCACAAGGCAGGAACCAATCCTGGGCAGGGTGCCAGCCCACCGCAGTATCTATCTATCTATCTATCTATCTATCTATCTATCTATCTATCTATCTATCTATCTATCTATCTATCTATCTATCTATCTATCTATCTATCTATCTATCTATCTATCTATCTATCTATCCCTGTTTATTAATTAGAAACCAACCATTTTGTTGGACAATGTTATTTAAGGTAAAATTCTGCTGATTGTGCTGTGATGTGATTCTGCAGTCTCTGAAGTTTTATCCAGCCTAGATTTTAACTCTTTTGGTAAAAAATCACAGAATCGGCTGAGTAGAGTTGTTTGAGACAATGACTGAAGCCTATTTATCTATTTTTAAAGATCTCATAGCGACGATATTAGGGCTGTTAATTTAGCCAAACAGTGTGGTTAGAATTTGTAAATTTAAAATAAGTAAATATTTGAATATATTCAAACTTAAGTTAACAATTCTGGATGTTACATGTAGATCTGTATGTGCTTTTTTTATACTTTATTATTATAGTAATGGCCACATTGGCTGACACAGCAAGAACAAACATAAACATAAAAAAGCATCTGGTAGTACTCTGGCATCTGTTATTTTAATATAAGAGCCATCAAAATCCCAAGCATATTCACCACCATCTTTTTTTCACTGTAGTACTGATAGCTGGGTGTGAAAGTCCTACTCAAGAGAGCAAGCTATAAAAGCAGCCACTGAATGAAGCTGAAATCCATATGACCTACATGTGTTGGCACCACGCTTCATTACATTATTATTAATATTCTTTACTTTTTTACTAATGAATCTGCAAGTCATGAAGCGCTTATGACAATGTTGCACAGGTCCTGCTTGCTGCACTCAGCAGGAGTCCGGCAGTTCAAATGTATTGTGACATGTCCTGCTGCCAAATAGGCACAGGCAGAGTGGTTAAAGATTAGGAGGAATACAAGTTAGTGAGCAACAGCATGAGAATAGCGAGCAAAGTATAAGAGCGACAAGAGGAAGGGGAGGTCAAAGGCAGACTTCCATCCATCCATTTTCCAACCCGCTGAATCCGAACACAGGGTCACGGGGGTCTGCTGGAGCCAATCCCAGCCAACACATGGCACAAGGCAGGAATCAATCCCGGGCAGGGTGTCAACCCACCGCAGCAAAGGCAGACTTGTTTTATTAATTTGTAAGTGTCCAATGGGCAGTGTTAGGGTACCATTCATTTCATGGCATTCAGAATAAAAAGCCAGTCAGCACCTGTGGACTCACCCAGAAAAATTGGATTGTCACATTATCAAGTCTGGGTCCACACAATCTGTATACTTTTTTTCTCAGTTAGAGATGCAGCAGTATTTTAATAAATGTGGCCTGAATATTTTAACTGCAAATAGTTGTTCTAGGCATTATGTGTCAAATCAGAAGCCATCTAAGACATAGACTTATTGTAGGACAAGGCATGTTGGGTGATGAGGCTCTTTAAAGCTGGGGTTTTGCAAAGTTGATTTTAAAGGGAAATTAGAATGATGACAGTTATTTTTCCCTTTGCTTTAATAAAAAGGTCTTAACTTTAAACAGCAGTCTGGGTTTAAGACTGAATAGAACGGAATCAAATGCAAAATAGCACTTTTAGGGCACATAAGAAGCATTTAGAAAAACTGCTTTCAGCACACTTGTAGATCAAAGTGCAGAGTAAAAAACATTGCATTGTGAAGGGATCTGGGTATAAGTTTTACTAATAAAGGTAACTAGTTAACTATTCAAAATTATGAAAAGGCTGAAAGCGGAAATTAAGAAAATTAACATTTCAGTAAAATACTGCAGCTTTGCATAGCACATCTTGGGTAACACAATACCAAATTTACTGTGGGTAAAACAAATAATTGTTCTTTGACAATCAAATGTCAGCTTCTGCCCTCAAACAAGACCTTTTTTAAATATATTTGAACTATATTTGAATAGAAACACTTGATCTGACAGCCCTAGATGCAGTGACGTGCGGTGAGGTTCATGGCTGGTGAGGCACTGACTCCTTCAGAGTTAGAGTTACAAATATATGAACCCAAAAGAGTAGCTTATGCAGTATTCAATAGGCAGCATGAACATTTCTCATCAGCATTTTTTGCACACACATCGGTAAGGTACGCCTTTGGCTAAGAAAGAACGTTACATTTATAGTGGCGAGTGAGAGCGGAGAGAAGCACATTTGCTCTGCATCCTCCATGTGTTCTAAATTTGCTGTTTCAATTCCACAATTTATACTTATTCGATACAAATGAAAGTATAGAGTGGTGTATAAAAAAATCGGATTTCAATTTTGACCTTAATTGAAATATTTAGTTGTTTTTAAAAGCTTTTAATTCTGATGCTTTAATCAATTTTAATACAGACTGTTCAACAAAAGGATAACACGAAAAAAATAAAAGAATACCTTATTTAAGGTCAAATTTAAGTTTTTAAATATTAGATTGATTTTTTCTTAGTCTGATCCCATTTTTTATAAAATTGAAAAAGGTTTACAGTCTTACCTCTTTTTGTAAATGAAGTCCATACACCTATCCTTCTCCACAAAAATCTCTGTCACTTTCTTGTAAAAGTTCTCCTTATTTTCCTGTAGTTTGAAAAGTCTCGCCGCCTCAATTGAGATTACCACCAAGAAGAACAGCAGCAACAAGCACCTGTTGGGCTCACATCCGCCCCCTTCGGTGCGGCACGGTACTGTCTGCCTCACCTTGTGCCTTTTCACTGCAGCTTTATGTCTGATCAGCAAGACTAAATATGTCACACACATTCATTAAAGATATCAACCAGGCTGTGGAAGGTCAGGGTGTATAATAAACGTGTCTGCAAACATTATATTGGGGACATACAGAGAGACAGCAACAGGCACGTGCCAATTGCAGGCATTAACCCCGTGTGTGAGGGACAGCACAGTCCGAGGTGAAGTGAGGCTTGTCGCTGCCGCACCTTGTGTTTCTCCCCTGTATTTGAACAGGAAATGTGCAAATTCAGCGATTTTGACTATAAAAATTATCAAAATTATTGGAATCATACAAAAAACTAATTTATAGCAGAGACCAGTAGAGATCTAGTCGAGAGAGTCTGAGTTTCTGGGCTTGCGAGTGTCTTGGATAAAAACCAAGATCCAGGCCTTTAATGACCTCTTGGGCACAGCCATCAGCAGTGTGTCTGTTTGCAGAGAGAGTGTCAACCTAGTCAGGAGCTTTACTTACCTTGGCAGTGACATTCATGTCTCTGGTGACTCTTCCTATGAAGTCAGTAGACGGATTGGGAGAGCATGGGGGGTCATGAGGTTGCTGAAAAGGGGTGTGTGGTGCTTTCGATATCTATGCAATAGGATGAAGGTCCAAGTCTTTAGAGTCCATGTGCTTCATGTCTTGCTATATGGTTGCGAGACATGGACGCTATCCAGTGACCTGAGATGAAGACTGAACTCCTTTGTTACTGTGTCTCTCCGGAAAATCCTTGGGTACCATTGGTTTGACTTTGTGTCAAATGAGTGGTTGCTCATGGAGTCCTGAATGAGGCACATTACCTGTATTTTGAGGGAGCGTCAGTTACGGCACTACGGCCATGTGGTGTGTTTCCCCAAGGGTGATCCGGCTTATAAGATCCTCATTGTTAGAGACCCGAGTGGCTGGACCAGGCCAAGGGGTCACCCACGTAACACCTGTCTGCGGCAGATAGAGGGTCATTTCTGGAGGGTGGGACTGGACCGCGTGTCTGCCTGGGGGGTTGCAAACCGGGATCTTGAGTTGTTTCATCGTGTAGTGGGTGTGGCAATGCACTGTACCAGTGCATGCTCCCCAACTTGACTTGACTTGACTTGACCAGTAGACAAATTTATTTTATGCTATCACTAGCCATTCTCCGCGGCTTCGCCAGCGTATTAGTGAAACAGGACAGTGAGCAAGGCCCCGCCCAGCTCTCTACTCCTGACATCACTCTTCCCCCTCCCCTCAGCCCGCAGCTCTGTTTCAGATTAGCTCGAATATATCGCTCCTGCAAGTGAACTATGATTCTTAGAGCAATGAGAGAAGTCGCAAAATCAACCGGAATGTTCAAGCAAATTATCAAAAAAAAAGATCTAAATCCGTTAAGTAGTTCTCTCGTTCGCTAACTAAGCGGAGTTAAGGTTACACCCCGAGGCAGACACATGAGTGAGGAGGGCCTTGCCCCCCTCCTTTCAGCCCGATGAGTCCCTCTCGGATTCGCACTAATAAATCGGTACCGCAAGTGAACTATGATACTTAGCGTGATGAGAAAGTCACAAAATCAATGGAATGTTCAAGCAAATTATAGGAAAAAACCCGATCTAAATCTGTTAAGTACAGTAGTTTTCTCGTGAAAAGTGGACAGACATACAAAAGGGTTTAAATAACTATAAGAAATTTATCTCTTGGACCATGAAATTTTTAAAACCGTTTCTTAGTGAGCACTTATGGGCCAAGGGTAACCTACATTCCAAATTTCAAATCCAAAGTCCTCATGGTTCAGGAGATTTCATGATGAGTGAGTCAGTGGTATTTGGCTTTTATATATATAGATTATTATTATTTTTTTTTTACTTTTCTTGATGAGAGTCTCACCTGCCTCCCTTGACCACACGTTCCTGCCTAGATGAGATGAACTACTGCCTGTTTGTGATGTTTCTTACCTTGCACCTTGTGCTTCTCAAGCCCTTGGGATGAAAACATGGACCGGCAACAAGGCAAGTTTAGCTACACCCTCCCCAGGTTATACAAGTGCACGGCCTCAAAGCTACTGAAGATTTTGTTTCTAATGTTATGAACTCCAGAGTTCCAGAGCACAAAGTTCCAATAAAATGACTCAAAATGCCCACTAAGTGACCCCAAACCTTGGTAATGAAGAAGGCCATGTAGAATTTTTACTCTATAAATAAAATGATTTATTTTCACACAAATGCTCTCTGGCAAAAATAAGCCCTGAAGTGCACAAAGGGCAATCCCAAAAGCAAATAAATTCCCAATGTGGAATCCATGAATGGTTAAAAAAGAGCACAAAGGTCAAAAATTCAGTAATCAAAAAAAGCACAGAAATAACTCAACAACACTCACCACACCACAAGTGCATTTGCAATGAGCCACAAGGGACTGTGGGTTGTGCCCCCCTTTATAGTGCTGAGGGCAGTCCCCTGATGGTAAAGGGCAGTTAGCTCTGCCTCTTGGGGGAGCACCCACAAAACACATGGAACATAAAGAAGATACATAGAAACAAAATGACTAACAATATTAACATAAACGAAGAAATCAAAGATGAATCAAAACAGTGTAACGCTATCCTGACACCTGAATGCTACATAAAATGTCTTGTGTTTAATAAATGAGAAATGATGAAGAGCTGACATTAAATCATGAAACGCTGGCCCCTGTTATAGACTCCACATTAGAAAATAACACACTCTGGCACAGCTATTTTATATTCCACAAGATCCATACATTAACAGGACATGGAAACATATAAAATTGCAAACATTCAACACACAAATAACATAAGACACTGATCCAGTTTTAAAGAGTGTGGCATACGGCTGGAGCCCTTTCCTGGCCAGGACACCTGCTCGCTGGAAGGACTGGAGGAAGGAGTGTATCCAGAGCATTACCTCATCTGGAACGCTAGGTGGCAGCCTCCCTGGGTTGTAGCGGTGTCTTGGACTCCCATAGGGCTCCATGGGAGCTGAAGTTTGGTGCAGCCCTGTTGGGATCCATGGGCGCTGCCTGGGGGTGCTGCAGCTGCTGCTCAGCCCTTAAGGGCAGCTCTTCCGCCACAATCGGAAGTGCTGCCGGAAGTGGAACAATGAGCACCTGGAGCACTTCCGGGTGCTTTATAAAAGGAGCCAGCAGCCACTACTCGGGGAGCCGGAGTCGGGACGAGGTAGATGAAGCATGCTCGGAGAAGTGGAGGACAGAGGAAGAGAAAAAGAAAAAAGAAGAAGAAAAAGATTTGGGTATTGATGTGCTTGTGATTTTGCTGTACTGAACTGTGCTGTACTTGTGGGAAATGGGGGAAGGCATTTCCCACGAGGAAAAGAAAAAAAATAAACCCGTGTGCTCGTACTTGTGCCTCTGCGTCTGTCTGTCTGTCTGTCTGTCTGTCAGGTTTGGGTGGCAGAAGCGCCCTCTGCAGGCCACAAGAGTTACTTTCCCAAATACTGCAATAACCTTGTTAAAGGTATCCATCTGTTTGAAAGCTTTTCAATGAAATTGAAGTAATCTGTAATGTCACCGCAGAGTATTAACCGGAGTCCCCAGTCACATAGAAAACGGTTCTTCGTGACACTTCTAAATCAACCTTATGTGGTCCTTTTGCCCTTTTTCTGTGAGTTAAGTCGTCATTGAACAAACATGTGGATTGACACTCTACCAGTGCTCTCTACTTACTTAACAAATTTCGGTGCCTCCGCTTTTAATATTGCTTACAGTATTGCCTTCCTATCATGGCTTCAAAGTTCACTAGTCTGCTGTCACATTAATTCTTTATTTACATTGAAAAAAGAAAAATGAAATATGACCTCACAGATGCAGACAAACATTTACAAATACACACACATACAAAACATCCTGTCTAATGTGTATGAATTGTACTGCTCTAAGTAGTTTTTGTTTCAACATATATAAAAATTACATTTAAATGGGAGGAGGAACCGTGGCTGAAATACAACAGTTATCACAGATGCAAACATAAAAACAAATACAGCAGGTTCCATTATGCAGCTCTTTGATGCTGGTAATGGGTGTGGGTAAATACAGTGCCCTCTGCTGATATTGCAGTGGAACTGCAAACTGCTCTGGTGATGTCACATTGGGCACCCAACTGGGAGTTATAGCTAAAAAGCAGCGCAGTCAGACTATTTAATGTGATTTCCTCACAATTTAAACTTGTTGGTATTATTAAATTCTGGTGGAGAAACAGTTTAAGGCAGATAGGGAATACTTAAAAAAGTAAAACAAATATGGAACTAAAAGGGATCAGCAGTTTCATTATTAAAGTAGCAAAATAAAAATATATTAATTCTTACTACTACTGGTTATCACATCCACCACCCTCAGTTCAAATCTTGTGTCTTTTAATTTTCTTTTTGATGTCTGCTTTTTCTTCCAGTGGCTGTATTAATTTTTCCTTCAAGTACTCTGGTTTTCCTCTTACATCCTCAAAGATGTGCAGATTAAGTGAACTGGTTTTTTCATTTTTCATTTTTTCACCTAAGAAACATAGCAAAAGTTAGACCTCTTATATCATCGAAAGATGCAGAGAAATTAGTTCATGCGTTTGTTTTCAGTCGGCTAGATTACTGTAACGCACTCCTCTCAGGACTACCCAAAAAAGACATCAATCGTTTGCAACTAGTGCAGAATGCAGCTGCTAGAATCCTTACCAGGAAAAGAAAATCCGAACACATTTCTCCAGTTTTGATGTCACTACACTGGTTACCTGTGTCATTCAGAATTGACTTTAAAATTCTGCTTATGGTTTATAAAGCTTTAAATAATCTCGCCCCGGCTTATATATCGGAATGTCTGACACCTTATATTCCAAATGGTAACCTCAGATCCTCAACTGAGTGTCTCCTTAGAATTCCAAGAGCAAAACTTAAAAGAAGTGGTGAGGCGGCCTTCTGCTGTTATGCACCTAAAATCTGGAATAGCCTGCCAGTAGGAATTCGCCAGGCTAATACAGTGGAGCACTTTAAAAAACTACTGAAAACACATTACTTTAACATGGCTTTCTCATAACTTCACTGTAATTTAATCCTGATACTCTGTATATCTAATTCATTATAATAACTATTCATTCAAAATCTGTACTAAACCCTACTCTCTCTTCTGTTTCCTTTTCCGGTGTCCTGTTGGTGGTGGCGTGCGCCACCACCATCTACCCAAAGCACATGATGTTACAACAATGATGGATGGATTAAAAGCCAGAAGTCTGTATGACCATCAGCATCAAGTGACTCCGTGAAAAACCCGAACTACAAAGAGGACTATTTCATTTATGTTAGGTAGAATGCCCAGAGGGGACTGGGCGGTCTCGTGGCCTGGAACCCCTACAGATTTTATTTTTTTCTCCAGCCTTCTGGAGTTATTTTTTGTTTTTTCTGTCCACCCTGGCCATTGGACCTTACTCCTTTCTATGTTAATTAATGTTGTCTTATATTAATTTCTTATTTTGTCTTTTATTTTTCTTCTCTTCATTATGTAAAGCACTTTGAGCTACTTTTTGTATGAAAATGTGCTATATAAATAAATGTTGTTGTTGTTGTTGGTGATTTTAAATTGTCCTTCTGAGTATCTCAAGAGTTAGATAGATAGATAGATAGATAGATAGATAGATAGATAGATAGATAGATAGATAGATAGATAGATAGATAGATAGATAGATAGATAGATAGATAGATAGATAGATAGATAGATAGATAGATAGATAGATAGATAGATAGATAGATAGATAGATAGATAGATAGATAGATACTTTATTTCCGGTATGGACTAATCTATTGTAGGCAGAATTGGAAATTGTCTTTGCGTTTATTTAATTTGTGTCCCTTGTCTTTGTCCACACTTATGCTCTTTCTACTCCTCCATCTGAGTTAAAGCATCCTCAAAGATTAACAGTTGAGTGCTAAATATCAAAATTATATTTAAAATATGAATCTTCTGAATCAGCTAATTCTAATATACAGTCACAGGTGTAGCATATAGTAATGGGTTTAAAACAAGAACCAACCTTTGACAGGATGCTAATATTTGTATCAGTATGCTGCTGCTGAAGAATGTGAATTTCCCATTGGGATTAATAAAGTATCTATCTATCTATCTATCTATCTATCTATCTATCTATCTATCTATCTATCTATCTATCTATCTATCTATCTATCTATCTATCTATCTATCTATCTATCTATCTATCTAATAAGTCACAATACAAACTCACACAGAAATATCTCAATTTATGAACACCAGTCTTAGGGACAGTGGCGTAGGAAGGCGGGAGCGGTGGGTGCGGCCTGCACTGTGTACCAGCTCTGAGGGGGTGACAAAAAATTGCCGGTTTTGTATTAATGCACCTTTTTGTTACATAAAATAACATGTCAAATAATTTACATGGGCTTTAACAATCCCTAATTGCAGCAAATTGGGGGTGAACGATGTGATGCTGTAATGATTTAGTATTATTGTGTGGTGCGTGGGGTGAGGGGGTGTTCTGTCTCATTTCTTTTAAACTGTGCTGGTGCTCAAGTAAACAAACAACCGGTCCTGTGACTCATTGTCTCATCTCTGACACAAATATATCATCGCCCCAAGTCGTTCTGTGCAACAAGATGATATTTTTAACCCAAACATCATAATAATATAGTCGGCGCGAAAAGTTTTAGACAGTGGGGTGGTTAGGTATTGTCCGCTCTAGAACCGACCATAAAGTTTAGGATCGTTCTACGAGCGAACGAAAATATCTCCCTCCCCATCCCACTATCTTAAGGCCCTTATATATACGAGCCGGGACACACGACGAAATCCATCCATCCATCCATTGTCCAACCCGCTGAATCCGAACACAGGGTCACAGGGGTCTGCTGGAGCCAATCCCAGCCAACACAGGGCACAAGGCAGGAATCAATCCCGGGCAGGGTGCCAACCCACCGCAGGATACACGACGAAATCATGTGTCACAATTCTGGTTAATTGGCAATTTGGCGTAATTTTTTTTTACAGGAATTCCACGCCTAAGAAGATTTCTAAAAGCCGCCAAATTTCCAAAAGAAGAGTCTCTTGGTTGGACTTCCTTAAGATTCTTAGAGTTTCTGGTTGAATATGAACTTTTAGACTCTGTTCCCAATCTCACTTTAGCATTAAGATTTTTCTTAACTTTATGTGTTTCTGTTGCATCATGTGAGAGGAGTTTTTCGAAACTCAGACTAATTAAGAATTATCTCAGATCCACTATGAACCAAGCACGAGTCTCTAGCTTAGCCATTTTGTCAATTGAAAATAGTGAAGCTGAAGGTATCGATTTTGATGACGCAGTTTCAAAATTTGCAGAACAAAAAGTTAGAAAGAAGAGATTCTAAGTATCATGTTAAAGTACAGTTTGTTGGATTAGAGCCTAGAGAACGAAACAATTGAGTTTTCATTAAATTGTATTATAATAATAATAAAGTTATACACTAGGTACTATCACTATGAAAAAAGATTTCTTACATTATACATTAAACTGGATTATTAATAAAAAGGCATTTTACTTTTTTTTATTCATAAAAAATTGTTTACAAAATAATAACATTATGCCCTCTTTACTTAACCAATTGAATAAAAAAATTGCTTTCTCAATAAATTTCATTTTATATTTTGGTGATTATGGGGGTGACAAGTTTAAACTCCGCACCGGGTGCCACCAGACCTTGCTACACCACTGCTTAGGGATGGTCCTAATGACTGACTAATATATGAATCTTCATGTTATGTAATAGAGACTTTGCACACCTAGTCTCACCTTCCATTCCTTTTACTTGTCCTGGCTTTGTCTCTTCCATCCCCTCTTCAGTTACACACATGATGACGGCTTTTCATCTGAAATTTTGTGTCTCGTAATCTTCCACCTTTTATTTTCTTTGCAGATGCATGCTCACGCAGCCCATCACTAACTACATTGAACAATATACTTGTGTCTGTCTGTGATGACATGCTTACACATCTCTGCAATGTGAATAGTTTAACTTGAAAAGCAGACATCTTTGTATCTATTGGTTTTCTATATACTGTGTACTGTTGATGAGTCGATTCCTTTCAGCAGCCATCAATCAATCCATTACCAAACTCATTTCAAGTTGTTCAAGACCAGGGTCTACTCTGACTACAGTAAGAACACGATGAGGAATCAATCTTGAACAGGGTCCCAGTTCATCACAGAGGGATTCATGTGCACACCCACACTCACTCATACAAGACAAATTTAGAATTAACAGTTGTCGCCATCAAGGGCCTGTCTCTCCCTATCTGCTTCACATCCTCATACAGAGAAAGAATGGCCACACGTGTTTGGCCTCAAAGTCAGTAAGCAGCATCTTATCCAGTTGAGCTGAGTCTACCAAATGAACAAGCTGGCTTCTGACTTCTTTCTCAAGTTAAAACACCAATGTTTGGGATATAAGATAAAAACTAGAATCCCTGAAAATAAAAGATCAAGCAGAAACCTGCAGAACATTCAAAGTTCACTCAGACAGACCTGAGTTGAAGTTTTGATCTCAAGAGCTATGAGGTAGTGTCCAGCCACATCTCCACACCATGAACATCTACGTTTGGGCTGTTTCCTGTGTCTGGGAGTGCATCCTTCAAATTGATGTTCTCTAGTGGTGAGTAATGAGTTCAAAATCATGCAGACTTCCAAAGTGCTCATTTAGTAGCCCAGTGTGTGTGTGGGGTTACCTTTTCAAATCCTACGGCATTTAAATATGGGGACATCTTTGATTACAGTGAGCTAGTCTCTTGGCCACTTTTTGCTCGATCTTATTATAGGTGAGGTGTTAGATGACACCCTATTTACCACAAAAATAAATACATAAAAGTCCATATGAGAAATCTGTAATGTCTGGATTTTAGATCTCAGCTGGACTACATTATCAGTTAGAGTCTTGTTCCTGCTGTTTAATTAGGGAAGCTGAGTGGTGTGTTTAAATTTTCACAATTTATTTTTCTACTCAAGTCTCTTGTCACAACCATATAATTAGCCACTGCAACCTCAAGAGGGCCTCTGCGGAGAAGTTACTTTTTTTTTTTGCATCAAGCCATACAAACCTACTTGAACATGTACCAATATAACAGAACATCAGCCTGACCAAAGGAGGCTGTAAAATGGAAGAGAAGGAAATGAACGGGTGTCCAGACTAAGTATGGTCCCGAATCTATAGATCCCTATGGCCCTGTAATGAAAAAAGCCATAAATTAAATGGATGGGTATTTTCCTTCATTACCCCTTGAATTCGTTTTCTTTCCCTACATACAGCATATACTGTATACTGTAAGTGCACACATACAAGGAAGCTAATAATCCCTGAGCATGAATGCGACACTTTCAGAGTGATGTCTGTCTGGGTGGGTGTGAAACTTGGCACAATTATTAGCTTTGCAAGGTGATAGAAGTCTATTTATTTTAAGCAGAATCACTCTAGTGTATCTTGCTCTACAGATCTAACTCATAGAATTACAGCTTCAAATGCTGGACTCATCTGATTTTCCTCATCTGACATTATGTGTCTCAATCTGTTCAGCCCGTTTCATTTTCCCCTTCGGTTTTTAGGTTTGCTTTGCCCCCTTTTTTCCATTCATACCTTCATTTTGTTTTTATTGTTCCTATCTTTCCTCTTGCCTTCCAGTCCTTCATAAACCGCCTTTGTTCTTTCTTCTCCTCTCCTTTCAGTATACCTAATGGATGTTAATCGACTTGTTTATAGTGCCTATTCCTGGCACTCATTCACCGAGAAAACAGGGGTGCCATTGAATTCTATCGATAGATTAAGGACACATGCCCCCCTTTATGCTCTTAAACTTCTGCATTATGCATTTTGAAGTCTAAAGCTGATGGAGATGCTGTCTGTCCTTGTGACTTTGTGTTCAAGCCTGATAAACATTTCAGAACTCTCCAGGTAAGCCCCATGAAGGACTTGGCAACACCTCGGCACCATTAATGTGACTGTCTTTGCAGTCAGCCTGCATGGTCTTCAGCTCAAACTGGCTCTGTGAGGACATCTAGCAGCTGAGGTGGCAGCAAACTCCCATCCGTCATTATTTCATGAAGGGATACATGTTAAAACATAGTAAGATGGGGCTGAAGGTTGTTTTCCTCTCCTCTGTTGTAACTGGTCATAGTTCAATAATTAATAAATGGACAAATATTTCTGAGTTTCATTTATGTTAATCACTTTCCAACTACTTTTTTCTGTCCACTTACAATTTTTCTCAGTTGCTTTGGTGCATTTCTCACAACAGAAATGCAGTTCTCAAAACTGCTCGTTCAATTCCTACAACCTTTAGTCAGTTGTGCACATCATAACAGCAATTTCTGGGTGTTTTCATCATTTTGCAATTGCTTTAGTTCACTCAGTCAGATGCTTATGTGCAATTCTCAGCTATATTATGCATCAGCAGTTGCTTATGTCATGATGATCAAAATGCATTGTGTGGCCCTCTTTTGCATAGTCTTACACTCCAGACAAACTTGTCATTTTTTCATTGTGTAAGTCATTTCAGTCAAAAGTGTTCAACAAGATATCATTGGCTGTCAAGTGTATTTTATAGGTTTCTACAAAACTTTTTTTGGTTTATATTCACAATACTAATGATTCCTGCACCACCTTAAATTGCTCTCAAGTGACACATTATACAGTTGATTTCACCTTGACACATTTGCTACCGCTGTGAAAGCAACATGAATATGTTAGATTTGACTCTATTGTCTCCAAAATGAAAATGCATTTTACATCAAACTTACTGTAGTATCTTGTTTGATACAGAGTATAATGGACCTGGAATCAAGTGAACCACCACATATTTTCATATACATGGATGAGGCTGGCTTCAACTTGGCCAAAGGAAGAAGACGTGGGCATAATCTGATTGGACAGAGAGCTACTGTTAACGTGCCAGGCCAGCAGGGTGGGAACATCACTATGTGTGCGGCTATTTCGGACAATGGGGTCCACACTCATATTCCTCTTGTGGGGCCATACAACATCCAACATCTGCTGACCTTCTTGAACACCCTCTACAGGGATCTCATTCCTGAAGAGGAGATTGGTCAAGAAAATGTACCACAGTATGTGATCATTTGTGATAATGCGAGTTTCCATCACTCCAACCTAATCAGATAATGGTTTGCCAACCACCACAGGATGCTGATGAAATTCCTACCTCCATATTCCCTATTCCTCAACATAATTGAGGAGTTCTTCTCAGCTTGGAGGTGGAAGGTATATGAGTGTAACCCACATACACAAATGACACTGCCTGCTGCCATGGAAGCTGCGTGTGGGGATATAACAGCAGACGCCTGCAGAGGCTGGATAAGACGTTCTAGGAGGTTCTTTCCACGCTGCATTGCAAAGGAAGATAACTGTTGTGATGTGGATGAGAACATGTGGCCCAATATACAGGATCAGCAGCAATTGTAGAGAGCATTTAGAGTTTCAGTATGTATATATTGTTTTCGATGTTGTAATTTTTTTTCCTTCATTTCATATGTTTTGCATAAAGTATTGAAATGCATTTTTTTGCTAGACTCCAAGTGCAGTGCATGGTATGTCACCATATACCTGTGCAATCAATAAAATATTCTTCTTGAATCAATATCCCGCAATCGGTGTTTTGTATTTTTATGTTTTCTGCCCTTGTCATTCAGATGTTTTGTGCATCAGAAAATGTTTAGACTGTGCCAATTTTATATTGATAACATGACTTTACATTTTGGCTGTCATGTCCGTGGACGATGATTCATAGACTTGGCATTTTGATGGCACTGACATATTCAGCGATGTAAATACTTGCTTTTGAGGCATGTATTAAGGATTTTGAAGAGGTTACCTGCTTTTGCTGGTCATCCATGATGTTTTGCCATTTGCACTGAATGTTTTGAGAACTGCACTCGCTGTTATGCAAATGTTAAGTCTGTTGTGAGAAATGCACCAAAGCAACTGAGAAAAACTGTAAACAAGTCTGTGGCTTTACGTGTACACATTATGTAATTAGTAATTTGGAAAGTTTCTATTTGCATTTTACCTGAGAACTTGTCACAGCTCCCTAAGCCTCTGTAAGTGTGAAAAAACAAACAATGCAATTCAGTTTGTTTATAATTCATGTTTTCTCCCTTCATTTGTAAGATTTATTATCGATTGTGTTTTTAGTCATAAGGAATTACTCTGTTCTGAGCCCTATTCTGTTTATCGGTATCTTCTTTTGATTGGTGAGAAATGGAAAAGGGGAGAGAAAAATAGAAAAGAATGAGAAGGGAGGAAGAGAAGGGTTGGCACATAAATTAAACTCTTTAGATAGAACTTGGGTTTTGTACTTGAAGTTTTATTAGCCAATTCCACACTCCTCAATGATCTACCATATAAGAAAGCACTAAGGTCTGTGTGCCCAGTCCTTCGGAGAAATCTGATTGGTCAGTTTGGCTTCGGTGTGATTAGTCGTCTGTTTGGCTCTGGTGATGCGTGAGACTCACAAAGAGAAGTAGAGGTGCATGCTGAGAGAGTCACTTTCAAACACTGAAGTTATACAACTGGACAAGAAACGAGAAAGCAATAATGACAGAGTCTGGGAAGCAGGATTTACTAGAACATGCTCAACATTCAGACACATGCAAGCACAGAGATGATGAACAGAAGACATAACCCTACCCTGCACTCTTTCCTTGGCACCCTGTCATGTTTCAATTCTAATCCACCTAACAATCAAGGGCCTCCCTTGCTTCCAAGTACCTGAAACCTTTCTTTATGCTACTGGGTACCAGACTTTTAGGAAATCCCACAGGCCACCTTTCCAATATTATAAAGTTTGTCAAAAACAGTCAGATGAACTATTCTGAAGAATATCAGCAGAAAATGAAACAAGTGCCCTGATTAATTCTGGAAAAGTCAAAAAAGAAGCCTTCCTTTTTACTCCCACAAGATTCCATTAGTAAAGCAGTAGTCCAGATATTGACCTGGCATGCTAGTAACCATCCATCCATTTTCCAACCCGCTGAATCCGAATACAGGGTCACGGGGGTCTGCTGGAACCAATCCCAGCCAACACAGGGCACAACGCAGGAACCAATCCCGGGCAGGGTGCCAACCCACCGCGGTAACTTTATATTAAATTTTCCAAAGCCCTGGTGCCCCTTTCAGGGTTCGAACCTGCTTTGCAGTAGGGGCTGACAGAATAGGCTCCATGAACAACTAGATTAACATGATCTAGAAAATTAGATGATGAATATTTTATGTTACTGAACCATCTTAGGTTGGATCCAGTCTTGCACCAGGTACTGTACAGGTACTATTCCCATTACACGAAAATTGGGTTAAGTGGGTTTCAAAATAGATAGGCATTTTTCACAAATATCTATAGCCATGTCAGATTTAAAGTTTGGTTGAATAAAATTAAAATCATTAAAGTATAAAAAATGCCAAAAGTAACAGGTGTCTTATACCTTAGCCCTCAAAGATCATCAGCAAGGTTCTCATTTTTGCTGATCTGGACAGCTAATTGAGATTTTAGACATTTAGCTTATAGATTTGTCCAAGTCTACTGAACACTTGGTCTCTGCATGCAAGGCTTTAGCAAAAAAAGTTTCTTTGAACCTGGGATCGCTGCTGAAGGATGTTCAAATTTAGAGTCATTGAAAGATGAAGTAAGTAGGATGATGGAGAGAGTGTCAAGTGACTTCTTGGTGTCATCTGGCTGAAGTGACTAGAAAGAGAGGTTGCTGTTAGCACATCTGTGGTCTTTTGCTGAACTTTTCCAAGCTGCATATTCCATTCACTTTCAGGAGCTGGACTCTGGATTTTATAAACCAATTAGATATTAGATGTATTCCTTTCTTTCAGACAACTGTTGTTTAGAACATTCATGTATGAATATTGTGAAAGCAGTAATAATAGTGACCACGGTGAAAAATACTCACATGAAGGCACTTAAATATTTTATCTGAATATATTTATGGGAATGCATGTATACAGTGGTACAAACACATGATGTCACAAATCCAATATCAACTGTCTGTCCTCCATAGAGATAATTTATGGGTGCACATTCTGGATTAAGAGTGCTGACTCATGCAGAAAAATAAAACTACTAGATATATCTAAATACATAAATAATAAAGAATCAGTGGGTGAGGTCACCCATCTTTTCGTTCCATCCTTGGAACAAACAATTATGAGACTCATTACTTTTCAGGATGAATTGGGTTTTGTGAGCAGATTTTCGCTATGAAATTCCTAACGTCAGAGGGGTTGATATTTAAGCAGATCCCAAGGCTCTGTGGCACTATGCTGGGATGCAGCTGTGGATCTCACGCTTGGAGGCCTTCACTCCGTCCCACTCCTCAGTGCTCTGCATAGATATCACAGTTGTGGCAACACAGCGGTTTACCGAGGGGAAATTACTCCTGGTATCATGTGCCTGCACCTGCTGGCTTCCACTTATCTTCCACCCTCTCTCTTTCTCTATTTCTCTCTCTGCAGTTTAACAAGCAACCACCCTGAGATTATCTTAATGTCCTAGTATGCCAGTGGCAATGCAGCTTCTTCTGCTTGTACCTCATATGACACCCTGCATGTCTCCTGGCATTCAAACTATTACTTGTTGTCTATCTGTCAAAAGTATCCTCTAGTTGGTTGTGGACATGTTAATTATAAAGGGAATCCTTTTAAGAAACTGAAAAATAAATTTGATTAGATTTTTCCAGTTTCGTGTAGCAGTTTTTCATCAGGTCTTTAGCAGCGTGGATCCCACCAGGTTGCAGTGCCACATCTTGGCATTTCTATTTCTGTCAGGAGTATCAGTTAACTAAACCCCCATGAGAGACAGTGTTGCCAAAAACTGTGGTGCCGGACTGTCAAGCACAAAGTAACCATCACTGACTTGTGTGACGCTGAGCAACTTCTATAATCCACTAGGACACACATTTGAGAGAAACTGGTACAAAGTAGTAAGGAACTTGTAGATGATAATCATGCAATATAAAAAAAACTCTGCAAATTAATTAGTACATCTATAAGGTGAATCATCTTATAAACAGTTTCATTCTGGTGCTCTCTATGAAAGGTACAACAGAAAATAAAATCTCTGATTGATAGGACTTTTATGAAGGTAATCTTGTAAAACACTTCTTAATTAGACAGTTTATGACAGATTCCAACAAAACTATTGATTCCACTCTAATGAAACTTTCCTTGTAATCCACTATAAAAGTGAGTGACTGCAGGGGAACAGGGCAGGAAAGTACCTGGATGGAATGACAGTTCATTGTGCCATCTCTCATCATTTAAGTGTCCTTCAGTGTCCTGTCATGTCAGTTGCCATTGCCACCTAGGGATCCCAAGGAGGAGAAGTCAGGGCCTAAAGTATGCAGAAAAGTTTAGCAACTTGTTCAGGTCACTTGGTGGTCCACAAACCAAAGAGTTGATGTTTATGGAATCATTTCTGAACAAGGCTTATTTTTGTCCAATCAGAATAGCTAGGCTTTCCTGTGAAATTTTGGTTTGATTCTGCAATATTTAGGGATCACTGCATTCTGAATATTTTATTTGTATTTTTACTATGTACACACTCATACAAAGGGTTATTAACTTACTAAATGGTTAGTAAACAATAAAAAATGAAATAGACAACACTTCTATTACTAAGGGGGAGTTTCTAGTAGTACTAGGATGCTGTACCATGTTAGCCATTATGGATGTGGTGACAAGTTAAGCAAAATTACACCTTTTATTGGCTAACTAGAAAGATTATAATATGCAAGCTTTTGAGGCAACTCAGGCCTGTCCTTCAGGCAAGATGTAATGAACAGTTTAGTATTATGTAGAAGTTTGAAGAAAATAATTTATTCGCAGTCTTTGCAGAAATAGATTTTTTCAGAAATGTTGGGTAATAACTGTTGCCTATATAAAATGTCAACAATTTCACAACTGATAAGTTGTTACATGTAGCAGTCATAACAATAACAGTGTGCCACTTTAATATAGGAGTTATTGAACTTATGTGGCTTCATCTAGTTTAAGATCTGACTGGTGAGATTTAGTTGCTTGGAATGCCAATCTCTCATTTATCCCCAGCAAAAATAACACCTAGCCTTGACATGCTGCAGCTAGTCCAGGCATTTATGCGTTGAAAATATTTGTTTTTAAAGCTCAATTCACGATGACTGATTATCCAAGATTATCATAGATGTTCCTCTGTTTGTCAGTCTTGTTTATGTCAGGCAGTGGGGTGAAGCACCATCTGCAGACTGAGTTCCTCTCATTGACATCAAATCATTATCTATTCTTAAGACTTACCTAAACCAGGCTGTTGCCAGCAATGTTTGTGTAGTATTTTCAAGGCACCTCTGGTTTTTATCTGAGCCTTAGACAGGCTTAGGAATCTTTGATGACAGAGTCTTAGCTGAAACGAAGAAAAAGAGGGTTCAAAGTCTGCAGTGGTAATCATTCTGATGAATCTGAACAGCTGAAGTTGGAGTATCTAGTAACACAAGAACAATATCTTTCCTTGATATCCTTATGGAAAAAGGCAAAGAAAGGTCTCAGTCATTTCTGAAGGAAACACCAGAAAAGTGAACAGATGATCCAGTCTCCAAATGAATTTTGTGAATTGTCAGCACACATGATGATAATGAATGACTCAACAACAACCACATTTAACACTAGAATTACCAGAGCCTACAAAAAAACTCGTAGATCTGTCCCACCTTAAATCGCTTCACACTTCTCCATCAGCGTCTTTTGTCCTGTAAATGTGTCGATAAGCAGCAAACGGAAATCAGCCTGCTATCACATCCCCCACCGGCGCACAGTTTTCTCAGCTCAACTCTGTTTACCTGCGTGTCAGTAGCTTGGAGTTGTATAGAGTGAGAAGTCAAGCAAAATGACTCCTTTTATAAATACTATATCATTATTTGGAACACATGCATTTCATGTGTGTTCTGTGTCTACAAAGATCTATGTAAACACATTGTTAAAACAGAAACGTTTTTCATGTTTTAGTAATAATTGACAAAATGTAGACATGAAGTATATAATGTGTGAAGCCAAAATACCAAATATCAAAGAAACACTTTCACAACAGGTACAAATATAACAAAATAAATGAGCTTTTATTCAAAATATAGCACATTTTCATACAAATGTTGTAGCTCAAAGTTCTTTACAAGATGAAGAAAGAAACGTTTATAAAAAAAAAAAACAGAAAGTAAAAATAAGGTTAGGCAGTACTAAATAATAAAGAATAAAGTAAAGTCCGATGGCCGGGAGAACAGAAAAAACAAAAAATAACTCCAGAGGGCTGGGAAAAAAAGAAACATTGGGCATTTTACCTAACATAAATGATCTATGATGGTCCTTATGGTTTTCAGGCTTTCAGGTGGACATCTGGCCTTTGATCCATCAATGCAGATCACCACCACAGAAAAAACGGAAAAAGAACAGCAGAGAAAGGAGCGATTAGTATGGACTGTGGGGCCATGATAAAAATTCAATTGATATACAGTATATCAGGGTTAGACTAAAATGTAGCTATGAGAAAGCCATGTGTGGAGAAATAAACCGACAAAGAAACAGATTAAGGGTTGGGGGAATTCCCCGTTTAATGTTCATGGGTCCAAGCAATCAATTGTGACTGATGCTGCAGTCAAAAGATGCAAAAATCATACAAGTGACAACCAAAACAATCTTCAACGGGCTTTTATGGTTTAGTGGCTGGAAGTAAAGATGACTGAGAAAATAGGGATGACGTGGAGAGTGAGTGATGGCTGGAAATGAGGTCATCACAATGGGACTTGAGGTGAAGCCAGTAGTGCAGAATAGAAGCGTCACCTGGTGAGTGAGATCCAGAAGTGAAGTCTTCTACTGGCATACTGCAGGTGGATTACAGTAAGATTTGTTCTGTAATCCTTCGTTTTTCTGGTAAAGAAGGGACAAAGGCATTAGTACTTCGTGCTACATCCCCATCTTTTGTTCTTTTGCACTCCGTCGGGCCCGTTGGCTGCCCATTAAAATAATGGGGACTCAGCGGAAAGTGGAATAAATCTCATTAAAAAGTACAAAGACATACTGACAAAAGATGATGAACAGTTTATTCTTCATTGCAAGAAATTTTCATCTTCATCAAAGAGAGTTTTGCTGTAGACATTCAAGTGTGGAACAGTTATTTGCTGTTCATTTCAAATGATATAAAGACATGCCAAATGGAGGAACTCTAACTGTTGTTTATTTTTATGACAATTTTTTTTGTATTATCTTCCTCTTCTTCTTCTTTCGGCTGCTCCTGTTAGGGGTTGCCACAGTGGATCATCCAAAATTGTTGTCCGCATATTGATTTGGCAAAATTTTACACTGGATGCCCTTCCTGACGTAACCCTCCCCATTTATCCGGGCTTGGGACTGGCACGAACAAACACTCTGGTTTGTGCATCCCCTGTGGCTGGGTTGTGTGCTTGTATTACAAAGAATAAAATTAACCTTGTGGAGATCTTGAATCTACTATTTTTTTTGGACTATCCTAATATACTGTATATATACCAGTAATGGAGTACTGCACGATAACATGCAATGAATACACTTAACTTATAGTTTTCATACACTTTCTCTGTATGTTTAGCATTTGTTTGCTCAGAGGTTGATGCGCTTTCTGCTTCCTGAGCAGCTCTTCTTTTCTCCACCCTAGTGGCTCGCTTCTTCTCTTCTTCCGTCGACATCTTTTTGCGTTAAAACTGATTGAGTTAGTTTTTGTGTTGCAATTACTTAGTACGTTTTTCTTAATTTTTCATTTAAGCTGGCATTTTAGTGTTCAACCTGCCTCAAGAATGATTAAGATATGAAGAGGTAGGGGAAGTGACAGCGAAGGTGGTAGGAATGAGAAGGCGCCCGTACGCATGCACTGCACAGCAGCACTGCTGCCTGCTGCTGAGAGTTGATTCTATAATAAAATTAAATAAAAATAAAAAGAGTAATAAAAATCATCACCTGAAAGTGGACAGTAGAGGTCAAGTAGTATACACGTACCAAATTTCAGATCAATAGGTCAAATGGTTTGCAAGCTACAGGTGATATAAAATCCTGGACAGACAAACAGATGCCATGGTAGGGTATTATATAGGAAGATAAAGGAGATCCAAAGAAAAGTTACTGCTATAATCCAAAAAACTGAAAAAAAAAAATGACCGTGTAGTGGCACAACAGAAATGAGACGTAACAGGTACTTTTGCAGCCTCTGTGGCTTTTTTAATAAGTCTGCTCTCTCGAGCGGGTTGGAGACTGAGACGATATTTCCTGGAGCTCTCAGATTTATATCTTCCCAATCAAAAGAGGCTGGGGTCTGCTGACAGTGGGTGTGGCTTAGGTGCCCTCAATAGGCAGCTTCAAGGAGTTACATAGGAGAAAAGAGATAGCATTGTTACTGGTGGCTGGATTTGTTACCTGGCGGGGAATTACATACCTTATCTGAGGCTGGAAGGTGATTCTCAGACACAACATTTTATATAGTAGTTTGTCTATGGAGAGTAGTCACCTCCTTTTGATGTCTTCACGTCACACCTTCATTCAATTTAACTCAGTTTATGTTTGTATAGTACTCTTCAGTGAATGCAGGAACAATACTTGATATAGCACTAGCCACGGTGCCTGTCAAAGAAAGGTAACAGAATAATTTAAAAATATTTGCTACCTCTTGTCCTACATGTATTTTCAGGACCAGCACTCCCTTTCTCAACTGAGTTCTTGTAAAGCTTGGTTTTCAGACTATTTTGCTCTTTTCCAGGTGCCTTTCTCACTCCTGTCTGGGTTTATACTCTCCATCTTTGTAGGTGACTCTCTCAGCATGCACCTTTACTTCTAGTGCGTCTGCCTCCTTTGTCGCATCATCAAAGCCAAACTGACCAGTCAGATTGTTCGGATGAACTGGACACACAGACCTTAAAGTTTTATTATACTGTATAATAGGTACAACATTGAATCACAGTGGATTTAATTTGGCCTGTTTTGACATTTATCAACAGAAAAAAGACCCTATAATATCAAACTGAAAAACACCACTGTGTCACTCTGAAACATTCCCCCTGTTTCTTCAAAATTCTTCCATTATGCATTAGATAGATAGATAGATAGATAGATAGATAGATAGATAGATAGATAGATAGATAGATAGATAGATAGATAGATAGATAGATAGATAGATAGATAGATAGATAGATAGATAGATAGATAGATAGATAGATAGATAGATAGATAGCTGCACTATATAACAATAGTCAAATAGATAGGCAGGAAGATAGAAAGTCAGAGAATTTTTACAAAGCATAACTGTTAAAATAATTTTTCTCTCCTTTTAACTCGTGGAGCATTATTTATTAAGCTCATCTTTACCACTGCTGCTCGGTCAGAGGCTGAGCTTTCAAGAGTAGTTCTGATAATTTGCAAAAAGCAATATGAGTCTCAGCATGTTGGCTCACGGAATGCGGATCCAAGACAAATATGCCACAGAAACAGTAAGATATGTATAGCTGGCTGTAAGTCTTTCTGACACCCTTTCAATAATTCACTATATTGTGCTTTTACTTCTTTCTAATATGTCCTGATAGGAATGGTGTGTCACATTGGCACTTGGTAGAATAAGAGGAAAAGGAAAACGTAGATGGACTTGTCATTTTTTTTTAGCACTCTGACTTTTTTTCCTGATAGATGGAAAAATTCTAATGAATTTTATCTGCTATTGTAACACAGTACAATTTTGAATATCTAGGGTGGGATGAATACAATAATTTTATAGACTATTAATTGATCTCCAAGTCTGAATATCCTGTGCCATGTGCAACTTTTTTCAACTTTGTAAATTTTTCACAATTTGCTACCTCAGATGTGCAGTGCTTGCATTTATCTATTGCATGGTATGTACACTTTTAACAAGAAAAGCTGTAATAATTTGAATATTAGTAGCATTTCTTGAAGCATTTGAGAATAAAATGTTACTTTACAAAAGTCTTCTTACCCTGGGACAGTACTTGGTGAAGCTGGATTTGGAGTAACTCGTCTAGACAAAATGGACCCTGACTTGAAGTGTAATCTTTTCCCTTTTTTAATTTCCAGGAGAGACCTGAGTGACTCCTCTAATAAAACATCCCTGGCTGTTCCTAAGTGTCCCTCTGCAGTCCTGTTTTCTGGCCAATATCTGAAGATTCATGTGCTCATAACTATCTATGGCCTGTCTGTCTTAACATCATATCCAGCAGAGCAATAATAGTTCTCTACTTGGACACTCTGAGACAACCTTGTTACAATGGTGTCTGCATCTTTCTTAACATTGTGCCCCCAAACTGTTATTTTACTTGGTCTTGGCGATATTTGATTCCATAAACTGGTTTCTGGATTTGTCTATCACCTACACTGACTCACCTGAATACTGTATATGGCAGCTTTGGGCATTTCATCAGTCTCATGCCTACTTGATGCCATCTTAGTATGTAATATTAAGAACTCAAGAAGTAGGTTGCAAGTTTTCAAGAACCAATATCCTTAGATTAGTGTGCTTTTTATCTAAGGGAATAAAAGATGGGCTAAATATGTAAATATAACTTATTTTACTGTGGTCATTTGTTGTTTCCTTTTAGGTAAATGCCCTTAGTCAATGGAGTCAATGACTGAACGCTTATTTAAGGGAGCACATAGACTAGAGGATTTACTTAAGTCCATCAGTCTCAATTACACAGAGACTGATTTTCTAATGATTTTTCTACTAGTTGTATTCAAAGTGTGGCATTATGGCCCAATGGTTTGTACTGCAGCTCAAGTAATACAACACTCTGAATCTGAATCCTGCATCAGCCGTTATCAGCATGAAGTATGCATATTCTCACAATGTCAACATGGGTTTTCCTTGGCCAAGTGTAAGTGCACACAAGTAGGGTCTGCAATGGACAGACACTGTGATACTTTGATACTACTGTATTTACTTATGCACAATTCCATGCTCACACACACACAATTTGAAAGGATAAACCAATTACAGTCCATACAAAGAGGATTCACTCCCTTGGAAGTCTTCACATTTCATTGTTATACAGTATTAAATCACTGTGGATTTAATTTGGCTTGTTTGACACTGAAGAACAAGAAATTAACTGTCAAAGATGAAAACAAATATCTACAAAGTGGTCTAAATGAATTACATTTATATAAAACAAAATTATCGATCATGTAACTATTCACTTCCTTTAATATGACACATGTAAGTCATCACTGGTGCAGACAGCTGGTTTTTGAAGTCAAATAATTAGTTCAATGGAAATCCCTTATCTGGACTTTAATACTACTACTACTACTACTACTAATAATAATAATAATAATAACAACAATAATTATAATAATAATAATAATAATAAAACAAATAATAATAATCTATACTAATAAAAGGCAAAGCCCTCACTCACTCACTCACTCACTCACTCACTGACTCACTGACTCACTCATCACTAATTCTCCAACTTCCTGTGTAGGTGGAAGGCTGAAATTTGGCAGGCTCATTCCTTACAGCTTACTTACAAAAGTTAGGCAGGTTTCATTTCGAAATTCTATGCGTAATGCTCATAACTGGAACCTCTTTTTTGTCCATATACTGTAATAGACTGTAATGGCCGTGGGAGGCAGAGTTGCGTATCGCGTCATCACACCTCCCACGTAATCACGTGAACTGACTGTGAATGCAGTACGTAGAAAACAAGGAAGAGCCCCAAAGAGGGCTGAAGAAAACATTCATTACACAATTGAGAAGGCAGTGAAACAATAAGAAGCGAGCTAGTGATGCATACAAGCATATTCATAAGTGCAGCTACTGCGGAAACAAAGCACAGTGTAAACCGTAAGTTTAAATTAAGTTTATAGAAACGCTCCCGCTGCCGTTTGCAATACCATATTCGCGACATACAAGTTTAATGAGAAGACACGAGGTATAAACGAGACTTTGGATCACTTTGTAATGGAGTTAAAATTGCTGTCTGTAGCGAGAAACTTTGAAGTGCCAGGTCTTAGCTAACATTAAATAAAGCCGTGGACATCGCAACATCACACAAGTGAGCGGCTCACGTGAACTGACTGAACGCAGCATGAGTGATCACTTTGATGAATCAAACCTGTTCAAAAAACACATTACACAATTGATAATGTAGGAAAAGAATATGAAGTGACTGACGCATACAGACATATTCATGAGTGCATGTACTTCGGAAAAGCACCGTGTAAACCTAAAGTTTAAATTAAGTTCATAGACCTACAAAAGGTTGCCATTGATTTGAGGTAAGATTGCTTTCTCCTGTACAACTATACGTTGCATTCTCAACAGTAAGCTTGCACAACTTGGTCATATTACAACCGGAGTGCTGAACTAACAACGTGGTATACAAAGAGAACTATAACAATCGTAATAAACGAACAATAAAACAGCGGAGAACCCGTGGATTAAATAAAAAGGCTACTTCCTTGGCGAAGCAAGGAAAAAGGATGACCTTATACGGCATTCGTTTTTGCGCCTTATATGAGCAGGCAATCAGCTAAAGAAGGGAATCAATAAATAACTATAATCGTAATAAACAAACAAAAAATAGCGGAGAATCCGCGGACTACATAAAGGAAATGGGTACCTGAACAGAAAAGTGAGTCTCAAATAGCTACACAATAACTATAACAATCATAATAAACGAACAATAAACAATACAGAACCGCTAAGCAAGGAGAAAGGACGTCCTTATATGGCGTTCGTTTATAAAACAGCAGAGAGGCTGTGTAAAGGCAGCTTCACAAAAAAACAGATCCTTAACAAATTGTTATTGGTATATTTTCCCTCAATTTAAAAAGGTTTTCTTTTCTTCTTAATAAAAATTTAAAAGCAGTACTTCGCCGCTGCGAAGCGCGGGGATTTGGCTATATATCTACATATATATACACATATATATATATATACATATCTACATATATATATATATATATATATATATATATATATATATATATATATATATACATATATATATATATATATATACAGTATATATATATATATATATATATATATATATATATATATATATATATATATGTGAATGTATGTATGTCTATATATATATATATATATATATATATATATATATGTAGATATGTATATATATATATATGTGTATATATATGTAGATATGTATATATATATGTAGATATGTAAATATGTATATGTATATATATGTGTCTGTATGTGTATATATATATATATATGTATGTATGTATGTATGTATGTATGTATGTATGTATGTATGTATGTGTGTATATAGATATGTATGTGTATGTATGCATGTGTATATGTATATATGTATATGTGTGTGTATGTATGTGTGTATATGTATGTGTATATATATGTTGATTTATGTATATATATATGTATATATATACGTGGATGTGTATATGTATATATATATATATATATATATATATATATATATATATATATATATATATGTATATATATGTATATGTAGATATGTGTATATGTAGATATGTATATATATGTATATATGTATATGTATATATATGTTTACATAACCTCTTTAACACTCTTCTTCTCCGCTGTGAAGTGCGGGTATTTTGCTAGTTTGTATTTATATAGCACTTTTCCCTTGCTCAAGGCACTTATTTAAACAGAAGGATATATGTAATATTGGGCACTAATATTTCTGCATAGAACACTAAACAAATAAATACAGGAGATACAAAGCTTTAAACAGAATAAAAGACAATAAACACAGTAAAATACTAAATTCAATCAAGTCGATTGCATCCATTATCTATACATTCAATAAAAGAAATGAATAAGTGCAAAAGTTGAAAGGTTAATATGAATTTTAATGAAAGGTGTTGTTAACAGGGAGGAGCAGCAGCAATATGTGTGCACCAGCGTCCCCTAATTCATTATAAAGGCACCTTACCTGGAGGGTCCAACTAGTGGTGAGTCAGTATCATTGACTAACTTACACAGCGAAAACAAAAAGAACACCATAACAGCTCCATGAAAAGATGACTGAAAGCTAAAGTCAGAGGATGGAGACAAAAAAATATCCAAATTGTTATGTATGGATCTGAATGTGCATTATACGCTTAGTTGTTGTTTTTATTAAATTTGGGTAATTTTCATGTTTTTATGTTATTTTTGTTAATATCACTTATCATTTGTTATTTGAATTCTGTCCCCTTAAATGAGGCTCAATACTATGGAGTTTGTGGGTGGAGCTCCAGGAGGTGGGGCCATTCTGATGTCACTGTGACTGGGTCCACCCTCTTCTTTTATCTGGAGGCTTCCACAAGCGACCCAACCAGTGTATCATTGTTTGATTTTTAAGGAGTTTCTGTAAGTATTGCAGTGTTTTGTTATTGGATTTTTGATTCTTCTTTGCTTGGTATTAAGGTTTTTGATTACTGGACTGTGATTTGAAATTTGTTTGCTGTGGATTGCCTTTTGGGCATCTTATTTTATCGCCTGTTTTTTCTCTGTTGAGCTTTTGTGGTGTATTATCTACTAGCCACGGTGCCTACACATAACCTGCACTTCCTCTTTTGATCATGTTACCAAAGCTAAAGAGACCAGTAATAATAATAATAATAATAATAATAATAATAATAATAATAATAATAATATGTTACACTTATTGAGAGCCTTTCACAAACCCAAGGTTGCTTTACATACAGAGTAAAAAAAAAATTACACAGATGACAAAAGTTTGTAGAAGAGGAAAGTTTTCAGTTGAGATTTAAAAGTGCAGAAACAGGAGCAATCTCGGAGAGACTGAGGAAGAGAGTTCCAGAGTTGAGGGGCCATTGCACTGAAGGACCTGTCTCCCAGGGTGGAGAGTCTGGTGCGTGGGACAGTAAGGAGATTACTGCTTGAGGACCTGAGAGAGTGACAAGGAGTGTACGGAGCAATTAGCTGAGTGAGGTAGAGGGGGGCAAGGTTATGTAGGGCTTTGAAGGTGAGAAGCAGAATCTTAAATTTAATCCTTGATGGAACCGGTAACCAGTGAAGCTGGGAGAGAACAGGGGAGAGTCACACCAATCAGATTACTGAAAGGACTGGATACACGGATCTTAGTGTTTTATTATATAGTGTCACACACGTGCACTTAGGAGGCAGTTGATGGGCTTGATTAAATGTGTTGATACGCCATACAAGGCTGTTGACAGTGTACACTACTGCTTGTTCTCCTTCCTCTACAGATCCACAGAAGGAAAACCAGCTTAAGCTCACTTCCGGTTCCTCCACAGACTGCATTACAGTTCTGGCTTGTCAGACCTCCCATCCACTCCCAATCCTGGACTTACGTCTGGGTACAGCACTCCAGATTTGTCTCTTCCTCCCCGCCTGCTCCCTGTGTAATACCTCAGTCCCATACTGGACTCGATCTACAGAGGCTACTCAGTTCTTTGTGTAAATTTTTTTTTTACAATTTTCTCAATTCCAAGGATCCCCAAAACTTTTTTGGCTCTGTGTTTTCTTGTTACAAAGATTTTTTGTTGGTACATCTTTGTAGGTCTTATCTCTGCTAGTCAGAGTTTTCACATATTTTTCTCTCTCTAATAAGGCAGTTTTATGTATTTTGAAACTTTTGTAGTCTTTTTGAACTATCAAAGCCAACTTTCTATTTTTGGGCCTACTAGGCTAGAAGCCAGGAAGTAACTGTCAGGGCCAAACTAGTCTGAAGTAAGCCTCTTCAAGTAAGGCCCATACCCTTCTCAAGGGTCACTTTGGAGGCCTCAGACCCCGTTTTGCCATGTTTATATCTCTAATTCATAATACAAATCATTGAATATCCCTTGGTGTCCAGTTAAATTAATCAACAAAAATTGGAATAAGTCCCAGGAGGCGGGGCTACTCTAATGTCACTGCAGCTGGGTCACCCCTCTTCTTTTATCTTGAGGATTCAGCAAGAGACACAGCCAGTGGAACATTCTGGCAGCTTTTGGCCTAAGTCAAGATATAATCTCTGCCTGTCTATTGTACGAGACACCAAAGTGCACAACTACTCTTGATAAGGGTAGTTGTGCAGGGTCACATCTGTAAATGTGCACAGAGCAGGCCATCCATAAAAATGAGTGGTCGTGCAAGAAGAAGAACAGTGAGGGAGGCCATAAAGAGACCACTAAGAACTTCAAAGAAGTTACAAGGTGCAGTGATTCAGGAAGGAAAAACCGTGAAAAAAATTAACATGACGTCACAGATTGAGTTTGCCAGATGGCACATTGGAGAACCTAAAGTCAGCTAGAAGAAGGTCCTATGATGTGATGAGACCAAAATTGAGCATTTTTGGCCATCAAGCTAAACACCATGTTTGAATTGTGTATTTTATCAAAAGCGCACCATCCCCACTGTGAAGCATGGTGCTGGCAGCATGACTCTGTGGGGATGCTTCTCTTCAGCAGGTTCCTGGAAGGCTTCTAAGAGAACTGGGTAAAATAAATGCAGCAAAATACAGGGAGGTCTTGGAAGAAAATCTGATGCAGTTTGCATAAAGCCTGTGCCTTGGCAGAAGATTTGTTTTCCAGCAAGGCAACAACCCCAAGCATAAAGCCAAAGTAACACAGCAGTGTCATAAAAACAACCATGTTAATCTCCTGGAGTGGCCAAGTCAGAGTCCAGGTCTCAGTCTAATTGAACACATGTGGTCGTACTTGAAAAAGGATGTTTACTCATGATGCCCTTGCAACCTGACAGAGCTTCGGCAGTTTTGCCAAGAGAAACGTGGAAATAAATGGCATTGTCCAGATGTGCAAAGCTGATCAAGACCTGTGCTCACAGACTGAAGGCTGCCATGGCTGTCAAAGCCACATGTAGTAAATACTGATTGGAAGGGGTGAATACTTATTTACTTATTATGTGTTTCATAATTGAATTAAGTCAGATGACTTGTTTTCACTTTGACATTAAAGAGCCTTTTCTAAAGATCACTGTTTAGAATGGCAAATTAAATTTGTGATTCATTGTTGTATAACAATAAAATGTGAAAACTTCCAAGTGGGTACAGTAAACACTTTTAATAAGCACTGTAACATTGAGCAGAAAACAGTGTACTTAGGGTTGGGAGTGATTTATACAATTCTTGCACTACATTCACGTCCTGAGATAATAATAGGCATTGATCTGGCAATCTTCTGCTTTATAATCCAACACATTAAAGACCTCTCCAAATTTGTAAACTTTTCCTTTTGCACAGTACCAAGTGAAATATCCATCCATTACTCTATTCATTTTTGTAGATTTGTTGGCAGACCACTAGTAAAACATGAATACTATTGTAAAGGGTTAACAGCCAATGTGCACCACTTCATCGTGACTCTGATCATCTCGAGACTGATAGCTGAGCTCCAGGATTCTACAGACGCATCAAAATGTTCCCATGTTTAATGGGATTGGTGCAGGGGACATTAAGAGCAAAACTACTTGTCTTGGCGCTTAATGTAATGATTATATTCAAACACACTCTACAACATAATTAGGGGTATTTTGCATACATTTAATTATTCAGCTTTTATCTTTTATATTTTCTTAGTTAATTAGAAAAGGCAAGGTGAAGATATATGAACATTACTTCAAAGTGTTTTTAAAGGTGCTGAATGAAATCATTAAAATTCCATTTTCTTGGCCTTATAGCCTAATCATAATAATCACTGCCAGCATAAATTGGTAGAATTCTGAATAAACGAGGAAATAATTAAATGAGTTTGAACATTGCTGTAAGCAATCTTATTAAAGCTATTAATATCCACTAATTCTGTTCATGTATTCCTCAGTAGGCAGTGCCACTGTTTCCATGGAAACTGCTAAAAAAAAACAAAAAAACTTGCCACACCTATTTGAATAGTAGCTCACGGAAGTCGAGCATATTAGAGAAGAGGGTGTCACCATGGGTGGGTGCGTGAGGTGAGGTCAAATTTAGTTTATAGATCCAAAAAAGTGATACTTTTAATGATTTGGTTGGTTGTCGAAAGCTGCAGCAAAATCTAGAGACTAACAGAGGAATATGGAGATGTGCCTAGGGGGCAAATCCTCTTAGTAAATTATTACATTTCAATAAAAAGTAGTACAATTTGTTGAAGAATTCAGTTTAGCTATTTAAATGAAGTTACTTAAATTTTGACTACTAGGGAGAGCTCAGCAAACCATAAAATATAATGACTGCATTGGCTTAACCCCATTTCCTCTGAGTGTGTCGAATGAGTAGTAGGGAGCCTTCAATGCTGAGTGATCATGCATTTGGACCCCTGGTGAACTGGCAGCAGTAGCATCTGCTGTGGAGTCCAATACGACACTGGGAGTCCTTCTCAAACCATATATAGCATAACGCTGAGAGAGCGCTAACATCTTAGGCAAAGGACTTCCTGTGGGCTCTCTTCAATTTCGTTGTTCCTTTCTTCAATTTCGTTGTTCCTTTGTAAAAGTGACAATGGCAATAAAGATCTATCTCTTATTATCACCTTCTTGCATCACATTGGTCTCATACTTTAAGAGACCTGTCAACAACTCCAGCTCCTGTATGAAATGACTAACTGCCAAGTGCTGTTATTGATGCCAATGGCCTTGAGGTCACACTTGCAGGCATTGTTTTAGCCATCTGAAGTCTTCTCGTTCACCTCTTGCCAAATGTCAGTTCTCAGAAGAGGAGGTCTTTAGGTATCCGACCATCAGTCATGTGTGAACCGTGACCCAACCAGTGCATACATCAGTCCGTGAGAAAAAGTGGAGATGGAGGTGGAATCTGCCCTCTTGAGCACTGCTTTTTGATGGTTTTGTCTTTCCAAGTGATGCCAAATATACACCTGAGGCAGCACATGTGGGTGGATTTGAACTGGTGTTCTTGTTTGGTGCATGGTGTCCAAGCTCAGCATGCACACAATTCAACAACAACAACAACAACAACAACATTTATTTATATAGCACATTTTCATACAAAAAGTAGCTCAAAGTGCTTTACATAATGAAGAAAAGAAGAATAAAAGACAAATAAGAAATTAAAATAAGACAACCTTAGTTAACATAAAAAGGAGTAAGGTCCGATGGCCAGGGTGGACAGAAAAAACAAAAAAAAAACTCCAGAAGGCTGGAGAAAAAAATAAAATCTGTAGGGGTTCCAGGCCACGAGACCGCCCAGTCCCCTTTGGGCATTCTACCTAACATAAATGAAATAGTCCTCTTTGTAGTTATTCACACCTGAACTCTGGTGTTCTCCGTGAGCTTGCCTTTGGACTATAATCACTTTGGAAGTCTTGAAAATGTTGTAGCTGCCTTTCCAATGTTCATATTGATCTCGCTCTCGAGTGACAGGTTGTCTATGACATAGAGTCTAGGTATGTGAACTCATGGATGACTTCCAGCTCGTAATTGGTGATTCTGATGGAAGGATTGGCATCAACATCTTCACCCATCACCGGTGTTTTCTGCAAGTTGATGGTAACACCAAATTCTTTGCAGGCTATCTTGAAGGGAGTCATGAGTACTTAAAGCTACCACTGAGTATGAATGATGACAGCTACATCATCAACAAACAGAAAATCTCTAACGTGCTGCATCTGCACCTTGGTCTTTGCTCAAAGTCTTGACTATGTGAAGAGCTTCCCAGATGCCATTTTCTTGCTTTATTTGTGGAAAATATATTTCTGGCTGAATGCTCATTGGCTGTTAACTCTTAGAGACACAAGAGCCCACCACTACAATTTGTGACTCGCCATGAGAATATCAAACCCGTCAGATTTTGTCTTGGCAAGTACAGAGATTTGTAGGAGCTGTTAAGGGAGCTACCAATGAGTCACTGAGGGTGTCAAAATACACAACTGTTAATAATGGGTAAACACTGCGACTGTCTACTACAACTGTGATTTTGCTAAGGTTGCGTAAATGAAGGGTACAACAGAGGATCATATCAAATGTTTTGTAGTGTGATGCCGCATAACTGAGTATTAGATCAGGTGATATAAAAGTTTTGAGCTATTCCTTCCCTCTGTTGTTTCTGGAGCATCCTCACAGGCAGAGCTGCTGATTTTTGCTGAATTAAATGAGCCACTCTTCTGCTTGGCTCACATCTTTTATCAGCACGGTTGATTATGACATTCTGATTAACAGGCTTGAGCGGTGAGTTGGTATTCAGGTTACTGCTCTTAAGTGGTCTGCAGCTTACCTTAAGAACAGGACATTTTCTGTAAATGTGGATAGTTCAACATCTCCTACTGCTTCGGTAACTGCTGGAGTACCCCAGGGGTCTGTTTTAGGTCCGGTCCTCTTCTCTTTATATATGTTACAGTTACACTAAACAAGTGTGACATCCCATATCATTGTTATGCTGATGATACCCAAATTTACTTCCCATTGCACTCGGGTGAAATGGAGTCTGTGACTACTTATGATATATATATGGATGGCACTTAACTTCCTATAGCTGAATGAGTCAAAAACTGAAGTCATTCAACATGGTCAACCTACTGTTACCCAAAACATTGGTAGCACAATGGGTCCACTTGTCCGGTATTTAAAGCCATGTGCTGAAAATCTCAGGGTGATCTTGGATTCAGGTTTTAAACTTGACAAACAGATCAATGCTGTGGTAAAGAGTAGTTTTTTCTACCTCAAGGTGATCACCAAAGTCAAGCTGTTTTTGTCATTTAATGACCTACAAAAGTTCATTCATGCTTTTGTTATGCCTCATTTGGATTATTGCCCTGTATGTTGGGGTATGACACTGTCTTGCCTACAAATGGTGCAGAAGGCAGCTGCTAGAGTTTTGTTCATCAGTAAAAAAAAACAAGCACATCACTCTAGTGCTGGCATCTCTTGGTTGGCTCCCTGTTAGTTACAGGGTGAATTGTAAGATTTTAGTGTGTTAAAACCCTACATGGGTCAGCTCCACCATACTTAGCTGATCTTATTGTTCCATATTTGTCAACCAGGCAGCTGAGGTCTTCAGATCAGCTATTGCTTACTGTCCCATGCACACAGCTGAAGCTTAGGGGCGATTGTGCCTTTGCAGTGACTGGTCCTAAATTGTGGAACAGTTTGCCCCTTGTAATAAGGTTGGCGCTCACACTTCATAGTTTTAAGTTTCTGCTAAAGATGCTGTGGGATATGGCTGGCCATTCATCACGGCCAATACCCCCAGGACATCAGATGGAGCCCTCCCTGCAGCATGGAGGTGCCCCGAATGCCAGCAGGGAATTATGGACATTGGAATGTTCCTTCACAACCCTGCTGGATACCATGGGGGCTGCCAGAGGACGCTGCAGGGAGGCATAAGGACTTGTATGTTCCCTATAACCCGGAAGTACGTCTTAGTCACAGCGACAGAGGGAATGACGTACTTCCGGGATGAAGAAGAGGAGTTTTCACCTGACCTGGAAGTGCTGGGAAGTCACATGGACTGAGGGATCAGAAGCACTTCCGGGTTATGAACTATAAAAAGGACTATGGGAGGTCCCAGGGTTGAGCTGAGTCGGGATGAAGGGTGGCAACGCGTCTGGGAGAGGAGGATTATTGATTATTGTAGTGTATTGTTTATTGTTTATGAGTATTGTGGAGTGGAGGGTGCTTGGTGCACATTATTATTATAAAATAAAGCCATATTGGACTTTTATCTGGTGTCTATCGTATTGTCCGAGGGTTCAAGGGAGCGATAGCACCTCCTATCTGTCACAATGCACATTTGTTTTTTAGCTTATGAGTATGAGTGGTTAAATCTTTCTATTTATATTGTTTATACTGTGTTCATCTTATGTATGTATTTTTTATTTTACATAATTTTATTAAGCTATTATGTTTGTGTGTTGGTATTTGTGTGTTCATGTATGTATAAAGTTTTCTTTTTGTTCTTCTTTTTAATAATTCTTAATCTGGCTTTTATTTCATACTGTTACATTTTATTCTATGTAAAGCACTTTGCTCAACCTCTAGTTGTTTTAAATGTGCTAAATAGATAAACTCTCTATGAGGGTGTGACTAGAGAGTGTAGTCTAGCTATCTTCCTTGGTGATGGACTGTTTTTGTGGGTTCCATTGACTTCGGAATACCAGTTGTGCTGTGCTCCAAGGCTTCGTCTTCCAGCTCCCTCATAAGATGAAAGATGAATGGGTTCTGAAGGATATGGAATTGTCCAACTCCCTACTAATGATCCCCCCAAACTCACTAAAGAATAGACAGAGCAAAAAGTGACAGAATATTCTAAACAAATTTTGCTGAAACATACAGGTGCTGCTCTTACATGTCACATGATTTCCATTACATCAACCTTTACCATTTGCCTTGAATGTAGTGAGCCAACATGGCAGCATTTAGAATGTCTGGGAATTCCCCAGAAGGTGATGGAGGAAGATATTAGGGGTAAGTTAGCCAGATCTTTTTTGTGAACTTTTGGTGCATGATTGTTGAAAAGTGGGGAATAGAGCTAAAGTTGAAAGTGAAGGTCCTAAACCTGTGATATATACTGTAACTGTAGGTGTATGAAGTTCAGGTATTAATCTTGAAGAACAACAATATGTGGAACTGATCTCTTAGTACAAAATTGCTGAAAGGCTAAGCTGAATTTTTGTAGTGTTGGAGGTAAATGGCAACTCTTAAATGTTGAACACTTGACAAAGAGCTGCATTTAAAGACAAAAATGCACTTGATGTTGACCACACATTTTATGTTTTGTTATTACAGTCATGTTTTTCAAACTAACTAAAGAAAATTCCCTGTAATCAGGATAGGTAGTGGGCAGTTTTATTTGTTATGGTTGTGATAATCACAGTGCAGTAATATGTTAATAATGTATACATTTATAAGTGGAATACTGTTACCTGCCTCTTGACTACAATTCTTCACATGAGACAAAAACCATCCCACTACTGACACCACTGGAAACAAAAATAGCTTCAGCCTTGGTGTCAGCCTCAGTTCATCTCTCATCTAGGATTGTGGAGCAGAGGCATAGGTGGCCTAATCATTCATTAGAGCTTTGTCCAGCAATAACAATTTTTAAATCGTATTATTAGCTGTGGCCAAATTATTATTCTACTTATAATCTCCTAATAAAAAATATGGTAATGTCAATCCATACTATGCATCTGTATTTTCAAATCATCTGTATATTTCTGTCCTTGCTCATTTATTTCAGAGTAGTGGGTAGTGAGAACATATGATTTTAGCTGTAACCAAACCTAAACAGGCCTCCACTATACTTCAGGACACACTTACTCACCCAGGGTCACCTTAGTGTTGCCAGTTATCCTTACACACACATCTTTTGGGATATCATAGGAAAATCCATACAAATGCAAGCAAGTGTGCAGGATATAAACAAACCTGGATATGAATGCAGCTTCATGACCTGTGTCACTGGGTCTGCCTCGACCTAAACAGCTAAGCTGTATAATAACCTCCATATTACTGAAGGGCCATCACTGACCTGCAACAATATGCATCATTCTGACTGTGCACATTTGCTAGGTTGAAATAACAGCTTTTCTTCCTCTGGAAAAATCTAAATTCATTTCAAAGGTTGTCTTGCTTGGTAATGCTGAGTTCCGGGGGCTGTTTTATTATTTTTTTTTTTACATTACAGGATGCAGGAGCCAAGTGTTTTGTGGTGGCCACTCTCATAACCTATGATTTCTAAACACAGTGACTGACTCTGCTTGTTTCCATCCTCTTAAACTGTGACCTGAGGGAGCATCTTTCACGGCCAAGTTAAAACAGAAGGAAATGTTCCTACATACCTGTGACCCCATAAGAGATTTCTTTTTTTATTTTTATGTAATCTGCTTTTCTGAATTTGACAGGTGAATTATTTATTCTTTAGCGGCATATACACCAGAAAACCAGTCTGATCTTTTCCTCAGGGAAAAAGCTTTTAAGGAGATGCATAATACCAAAAAAAAAACAACCCACTACCAACGCTCACTTAGTTATGATTGCTGTGCATTAGAACTCAGCCTCTGTGCTACAAATGGGACACGGTGTAAAGAACTGTGTGTGGCTTTGAAGACATTCATGAGACTCAAAGCAATCAAACTCAGACCTACTCCAATGCGAAATGAAAAGACCACAGAAAACATTTATAACAAAAGCCTAGTGGCTGACCTCCATCATTAATTCTAAATATATTCATTTATTTACCAAACAGCGGGGTACCCCTGAAGGGCAAAGGTCTGTCAGCTCAGCCTTTTGCTATCTTATGTGGCCTCTTCTTTATAAAGTTCCACCCTAGAAAAGAAAGCCATAACCTTATTCTAACTTACAAGAGTTACACAGGAGCCCCAAAAGTGTGCTGACTTCTACTCTCTCTCTTTGGAACCTCGATACAGCTTTAAAGATAATCTGGACTCAACCCAGATGTGCAGTAGTGACCTTCTGGACACACTCTCTGGTCTTGGAAACCTGCACAGTCAGTTTCAATAGCTGGGATAATGACATGTATGACTGCTGTGTGTCACCTGTCAGCAGAGTGTCAATGGCATAGCACTGATATAAGAAACCATGAGACAGGATGATAAGGCCAACTGAAGATGTGTATAGAGATAAGAGGAGAGGACCCAGCACTGATCCTTGGGGTTCCCCTGTACTTGGCCTGTGGTACCCTTGACATCTCCCCACACCAGAACACATGGTGGGATCTGCCCAAAAGGTAGGAATCAAACCAATTGGTGGCAGTCTCAGTGATGCCATGGTCAGAGAGGGTGGCAGGAGTTTGACCATGTCAAAGGCAGAGGAGAGATCTACCAGAGATCTGTAGAAGTACCAAATGGCAGTGCCTCCTCCTCCTATAGTGGAACCACACTAGCATCCTGGGTAAAAGACACCATAGTTTGGTCATGCAGCTGCTGACCAATTCATAAAACCTACTCAGTGTACTCTCTGCTGATTTCACTCTCTTGCTTCTGTCTTAATGTTTAGTGATGCAATGGATGAGGGTGCTTAGGGTGTAAAACTGCATGCAGTTACTGAGGATAGTCTAAAGTAAGAATAGCCTCTAGGGTGGAATGTGGACAGTATAGAGTTTATCTAATTTTTTTACTTAACCTTTAGCCCCCCTTCCTTGTATAGAAAGTAGAAAAGAGCAAAGAAAAGGTTAACTGGAACACTGTATATTTCCAATATACAGTATACTTTAGCTCTGGACTAAAGTATTGCATGATACCCAAAAGGAGGAAGAAGGCCACTTGACCTACTGAATGATTCTTCAAACTCGCTTATGCCATTTTTTTAGGACTAGTGTCAGCCACAATGTTTGTTTGCCTCTTATCTGGTGCCAAGTGGGCAGAACATGGACTTTCTGTTTGTGTGACATTTAGCCAAAGAATATGGATGTCTCAATTAATTGTTGTATAGCATTCTAGCTCATACAGTACAAGAAGGTGCACCTAATAAAAATAAACTAACTTGAACTTAACTAGACATTATGAAAGCTCATTTAGAAGCCCATTTCTGCCAAAAAACACAGAAATGCATCATATAAATATGATTTACTTTGGATTATCATGACTGGTCTTTCATAACAATTCAATTTAGGGTCATGGAGGGGGCTAGACACTATCATGGTAACAGTGAGCATGAAGCAGTAACCAGCCCAGAGTGCCAGTCCATCACAGGGACTGTACACACACAAACCAGTTTAGAATCACCAGTTAAAGGAATACCCCACCCAAAAATGATATTCTTTATATGTTACTTACCCCCCATGTAGTTAGTAATGATAACCAAAAATAATAAGATATGTGGTATTATCCTGGCCTATCTCTATTGGTAAAGTATTCCAGGTTTTAAGGCATAGCAGCAAAAGGATTTTATCAGATCGGTTCCTAGTATAAGGCTGACTTTTTATGTTGGCGGTAAATTAAGTCAAGGTCACGACCCTGGAGACCCCACCCCTAAAAATGTGGGACATAACCCTGAAAACAGTACACAATATGGCTTCTCTTAAAGTTAAAGGATACGAGGCATCAGTTTTTAGTCTAAATCATGACAGATGAATGATCAAGTTTGTTTCTTAAACCTTCACTTCATCCATCCATCCATTTTCCAACCCGCTGAATCCGAACACAGGGTCACGGGGGTCTGCTGGAGCCAATCCCAGCCAACACAGGGCACAAGGCAGGGAACCAATCCTGGGCAGGGTGCCAACCCACCGCAGGACACACACAAACACACCCACACACCAAGCACACACTAGGGCCAATTTAGAATCGCCAATCCACCTGACCTGCATGTCTTTGGACTGTGGGAGGAAACCGGAGCGCCCGGAGGAAACCCACGCAGACACGGGGAGAACATGCAAACTCCACGCAGGGAGGACCCAGGAAGCGAACCCAGGTCCCCAGATCTCCCAACTGCGAGGCAGCAGCGCTACCCACTGCGCCACCGTGCCGCCCCAAACCTTCACTTTCACTTCACATTTCCATGATACAAAAAATTCGGATGGTTGATTAAATAAAATACTAATTACACCATATAATGCACAGTGTAATAGTAAACTAAATGTAAAAACATTGAATAACACTGAGAAAACCTTGAACAACAGAGAAAACTAACATTGCAAGAGTTTGAGCTATAGCGCTACGAATTGCTCGCTAAAAAAACTTTTTTTTAATGAGTTTTAAGCACATGGAAAAAAAATGAACATTTGAAAAATCCGTAATATAATAAACAACCAAGAAAAGTAACATTTCAACAATGCATGCTACTAACCAATCGCTGTAAACAGAAGTGAAGTGGAGGTTAAAATCCAATCGAAAAAAGTCTTCATTAAATACAATGAGGTTAAAATAATGCTGGAATCTGTCTCTTTAAAAACAAGCCCGGCCAGCCCTCTATCTCTTGTGTGTGTGCGTGTGTGTGTGTGTGTGTTTCTCTCTCTCTCTCTCTCACGCGCGCATCTGTCTCTCCCTGTCTCTCGCACGCGCGCGTGTCTGTCTCTCGCGCTCTCTCTCGCTTGCTCGCTCGCTGCACAGGGAGAGACTGAACACGTGCGGAAATCATCGGCGCGCACAAACCGAAAGGGAAACTGGCTTGTTTGTATACCGAGTGTGTGGTTGTGAACAGATGCAAAAGTTTGGTGAACTTTTTGGTCGTAACCCGATTTGTACGTGTTCAGAGACGTTCGTGAACCGAGGTTTCACTGTATATGGTATGTCTGCATTAGCCCATAAATCATTTTCTACTTTAACCAGTGCTGTTTCTGTATTACTTGTGCTAAAACCTGAATGAAACTTATTAAGAAGAGAATGTTTGTTCAAGTAATCATTTAACTGCTTTACTGATTTAATTTAATTCAATCTGAGTGATGCTGTGAGTGATGAATATAGAGATAAAGAGATATTGTGACATACTTTACAGTCACTATCACAAGGTTTTATATTCTCCTTGACTTTGGATCCTGGTTTTATCAATAAGATGGACAAAAAGTATAAACCATCCTTGTACGGAATGTCAGTCCAGCATGGTGTGTGTGTGGACACCTCATCTAAGTGGTTTTTGGGTGGTGGGAGAGAGCACTCAGAGAAGAGCCACTATTAACACTGTACCACCTACCATAGACAGCCATAGATTATCTGCCAGCTATTGATTTGACAACTCATGTTCTCAATTCTTCAGTTTTTATGTGATATTTCCACTTCCCCTCTCCATGCATATCTTTTTCTCTTTACGTGTTTAAGAAACTGTTCTGCAATGATCAAGGTGATGGTTGGAGAGAAAGGGGCAAAGGTGTAAGAAGTATTATGTGCTGGGAGAAAGTCAATCCAAGGAAAGATTTGTCAGAAGTGGATGCATGGAAAATGTAATGATGTGAACGGTACTCAGCAGACAGTGAGTATGACCTTTGTTTGTAGAAAGTGTGTGAAGGAGTAAATAATGCTGATGTAGTAAGTATACATTTAGTTTTGGCAATGGAGTTGATTTGGAGACATATTAGGTGCAGAAAGAGATGCAGATACAACAATGATAGTCAAGATGACAGGGGAAATTGAAGCAGCTTTACCCCAATCTAACTTATAATAAGGGGTTTCCCTATCATTGAAGGGTAATGCTTAAGAAAGCTGTGTGAGGAGTAGTATGCTTTATGGGCGCAAAGCATGCCTGATCAAGGCAGAAAATTGACAAGGTTGAAAAGATCAGAAATTAGAATGATCAGATGGATTGTATGGAGTGTCTCGGAATGAGAGGAAGAGAATGCTGAATTAAGATAAAGACATGGTGCGGAGGTGAGAGATGTTGTGCTGAGGAAAAACAGACTGAGATAGTTTGGAGCCAAAGATGGAGGATAGTTGGGTGAAGAGTTACACCATGATCGAGGAGAAGTGGATGAGATAAAGAGGGAGGCTGAAGAAGAACAGGATGTGGTTGTTAGCGGTGGTGCCAGATGATTTGAAAAGAATAGGTTTGGCCTTAAAGAATGCCCAGTACCATGGAGAGTGGAGAACAAGATGAGGGTGGGCAGCCTGCTAACCTGCATAAAACTGGAAAATGGCTATTAACCTGAAGACAAAGATGGTGATGGTGATGATGTAATTTTTCAGTTGCATAGTGTCACATCTTAGTAGAGGCTTCACTAGACCTAATAAAAAAAATGAAAAGGCAAACGCTGGCTGGACTATTCCTAATGAAGTGAGTCAAAGACCCTTCACTGCACACACACTAGCAGGGTCTTTGATTCAGCTAAACCTTTTTGGAGTTATGTTTGCAGGTAGGCCTTTGAATGCCTGCCAGCTCCACTTAGCATATCTGTAGACGGCTTGTAAATTATGTAATGGTGGGGTTTTTTTTTTTGATAAGAGAAAAATGGATTAAATAACATAAAAACACATTAAAATCTAGACGTCTGCCAAGCAAATGCATAATTAATAATATGACTTGGCCTTCATTGCTTTTCTCAGGATATGTGAAAATTATTAAAATTTGCTTTGAATTGCTGCATTCAACTCCATTTATCAAGTGCAAAGAAAGCACCCAGATGGAAAATAATGGCATACATACCATTAGATGAACAGTCCATCACTCAAATGTGTTCTGTTGTTCACATTCTACAGATTTGAAAATCTAAGAATGAAGAGATAATTCTCTATTTTCTATCGTGATCAGGCTAGTGTAACTTTTGACAGACTTTAGAATGACTTCTCATTTGTCCATTGCTGGGGGCGTAATTAACGTAACAGATTAACGTAATACCCAGGACGAAGTAACTGCAGGTTAAGGGCCTTGCTCAAGGGCCCAACAGAGTGGAATCACTTCTGGGATTTATGGGATTCGAAGCAGCAACTTCCGATTGCCAGCGCTGATCCCTGGCTGCAGCTCGAAGCGGGGTGCCACCATCGAGAGAGATGTGGAGAGAGCAAACCAGATGAACAACGTTTTTTAACAGGTTTGACCACCCTAACCCACTCTCACCTCGGAGTACTGCACCCTCCAACCATCCTTCTGCTGATACCAGCATAGGAGAGAGTTTCCCCAACCCACAATTACAGCAGCGCAGGTGAGCAGACAGCTGAGGAGACTTTGTGCCAGCAAAGCAGTGGGTCCAGATGGAGTATCGCCACGACTGCTGAAGGCCTGTGCGTTGGAGCTGGGGAGTCCTCTACAGTGCATCTTCAACCTGAGCCTGGAACAGGGGAGAGTCCCGAGGCTTTGGAATACATCTTGCATCACCCCCGTCCCAAAAATATCATGTCCTAGTGAGTTGAACAACTTCTGGCCTGTCGCTCTGACGTCACATGTAATGAAGACCATGGAGCGGCTGCTGCTTCACCACCTAAGGACACAGGTCCGCCACGCCCTTGACCCTCTGCAGTTCGCATACCAGGAGAAGGTGGGAGCGGAGGATGCCATCATCTACATGCTACACCGATCCCTCTCCCACTTGGACAGAGGCAGTGGTGCTGTAAGAATTATGTTTCTAGACTTCTCTAGCGCCTTCAGCACCATCCAACCTATGCTTCTTAGGGACAAGCTGACAGAGATGGGAGTAGATTCATACCTGGTGGCATGGATCGTGGACTATCTTACAGACAGACCTCAGTATGTGCATCTTGGGAACTGCAGGTCTGACATTGTGGTCAGCAACACAGGAGCGCCGCAGGGGACTGTACTTTCTCCGGTCCTGTTCAGCCTATATATATTGCACTTCCAATACAATTTGGAGTCCTGCCACATGCAAAAGTTCGCTGACGACACTGCTATCGAGGGCTGCATAAATTAAACTGAAACCAGTTTAAGACGCTGCCTGAGACACCCACCTATTGTCTAATGTAATATATAAGGATACTGCAGTCTATATCATGAAATGCTCAGTTTCAGGAGAACAAAAACAGACACAGTGGAACCTCGGGTCACGACCATAATTCGTTCCAAAACTCTGGTCGTAACCCGATTTGGTCATGACCCGAAGTAACGACTTCTGGCCTGTCGCTCTGACGTCACATGTGATGAAGACCATGGAGTGGCTGCTGCTTCACCACCTAAGGCCACAGGTCCGCCACGCCCTCGACCCTCTGCAGTTCGCATACCAGGAGAAGGTGGGAGCGGAGGATGCCATCATCTACATGCTACACCGATCCCTCTCCCACTTGGACAGAGGCAGTGGTGCTGTAAGAATTATATTTCTAGACTTCTCTAGCGCCTTCAGCACCATCCAACCTATGCTTCTTAAGGACAAGCTGACAGAGATGGGAATAGATTCATACCTGGTGGCATGGATCGTGGACTATCTTACAGACAGACCTCAGTATGTGCATCTTGGGAACTGCAGGTCTGACATTGTGGTCAGCAACACAGGTGCGCTGCAGGGGACTGTACTTTCTCCGGTCCTGTTCAGCCTATATACATCGCAGTTCCAATACAATTTGGAGTCCTGCCACGTGCAAAAGTTCGCTGACGACACTGCTATCGAGGGCTGCATCAGGAGTGGGCAGGAGGAGGAGTATAGGAACCTCATCAAGGACTTTGTTAAATGGTGTGACTCAAACCACCTGCAACTGAACACCAGCAAAACCAAGGAGCTGGTGGTGGATTTTAGGAGGATCAGGCCCCTCCTGGACCCTGTGATTATCAGAGGTGACTGTGTGCAGAGGGTGCAGACCTATAAATACCTGGAGTGCAGCTGGATGATAAATTGGACTGGACTGCCAATACCGATGCTCTGTGTAAGAAAGGACAGAGCCGACTATACTTCCTTAGAAGACTGGTGTCCTTCAACATCTGCAATAAGATGCTGCAGATGTTCTATCAGACGGTTGTGGCGAGCACCCTCTTCTACGTGGTGGTGTGCTGGAGATGCAGCATAAAGAAGAGGGATGCCTCACGCCTGTGCAAACTGGTGAGAAAGGCAGGCTCTATTGTAGGCACGGAGCTGGACAGTTTGACATCCGTGGCAGAGCAACAGGCACTGAGCAGGCTCCTGTCAATAATGGAGAATCCACTGTATCCACTAAACAGTATCATCTCTAGACAGAGGAGCAGCATCAGTGACAGACTGCTGTCACTGTCCTACTTCACTGACAGACTGAGGAGATCGTTCCTCCCCCACACTATGCGACTCTTCAGTTCCACCCAGGGGGATAAATGTTAAAATTATACAAATTTATTGTCTGTTTGCATACCTGCATTGTTATCACTCTTTAATTTAATATTGTCTTTATCAGTATGCTGCTGCTTGGAGTATGTGAATTTCCCCTTGGGATTAATAAAGTATCTATCTATCTATCTATCTATCTATCTATCTATCTATCTATCTATCTATCTATCTATCTATCTATCTATCTATCTATCTATCTATCTATCTATCTATCTATCTATCTATCTATCTTTTATCATACAAGTAGTCACAGTCTGCAGCGCTGTGATTATGAATGTTTGAACTGCTAGATTATATTTGTCTTGCTTGTGCATTTTGAAAGCCACAAGTTTGCACGTGGCAGGTTTTATCAGCGAGTGATTTGATTGGTGGTGGTATTTTTGAAGGAGGAGCTTCAGATGCACCTTCAGGTCTTTGCACAAATCAGAATAAAGAGCACCTTTTACAAATGTGAAAGAAGGAAGTTTTCCAGTAGCATATTAACAAAAACTGAATATTCTTATACTTCAACTTGTGTGTTTAGTGAGACAAGGAGTAAAATGAACCTATTGGTAGAGACATCCTAACCACAGCTTCAAGCAATGTGTGGGTTTTTTCAGACACTTAATCAGCAGGTCAGAAGAGGAAAGATAGTAAATGGCTTTCCAAGTGAGGTCATTTCAGTTTTGGAAAGAGGCTGTGAATTTATCCATTTCTCCATGTTTCAAACTTTACAATAATCTGAGTCAATTACAAAAAGCAAAACCTGCTCATTTTTCTGCTTTTATGGGCCAGTGTTAAGGCAGAAGTGATGACTTTCACAGTTCAGGTTACTATCCTTTGTCATGAATTTGAATCTTGCTTACAGGAATTTTTTTGGAACCTTTTCATCTCCTTTAGTTGTTAATGTGGACAATGTTTCCGAAGTCTGGCAGCTGAAAGTAACTGAACTCCAGCACATTAGTGAAAATAAAAATAAGTTTGCCAAAGTTTCTTTGCTTAATTTCTACAAAGTGCACATTGCTAAAGATTTGTTCTCAAGGGTTTGTACGCATGCTGTGCACATGACCTCATTATTTGGCACATCCACTTGTAAGCAGGTCTCTTGAAGCGTGAAAATTATATTGGAAGCCACTGTAGAAGTGCACTAACAGGTACAAATCTTTGTAATGAATGAATTATTGTGAGGTCCAGATTCTTGGTTGATATTAACAGTTTGAGAAGAAATTAGCAATTTTAAGCATGTGATTAGAACAATGTATCGGCATTTGAGAATAGCTCTTAAAAGCTTTGAATAAAAAAGAGAAAAAGATTTTTATATTTAAACCACATCTTGGACCAACTATGTTTAAAGTCGATGTCTGTGATTAATATGTGTGCTAGATTATCTGGGTTTATAGTTACCTACATTTTATACATTGTAATTATTGACAGTTTGACCTGCCACCAAAAAATCTGCAAACCCCTTCCGTACAGGTCAGGTTAGGTTGGGGAGCATGCACTGATACAGTGCACTGCTGCACCCACCACACAACGAAACATCTCGGAAACAGGCAGACACGTGGTCCAGTACTATCCACCACCCATGGGCATCCCCTTGGCCTGGTCTAGCCGCTCGGGTCCCCAGCAATGATAACCCTGGGGGAATTGTGCCACATGGCCATAGTACTTCAACTGATGCTCCCTCATAATGTAGATAATGTGCCTCATTTGGGACACCATGAGCAACGACTTGTTCAACACAAAGTTAAACCAGCATTATCCAAGGATTCTCCAAAGAGATACAGTACCAAAGGAGTCCAGTCTTTCTCTCACGTCACTGGGTAGCATCCATCTCTTGCAACCATATAGCAAAACAGGGAGCACCAGGACTCTAAAGACTTGGACCTTTGTCCTTTTGCCTAGATGTTGGGAGCTTCGCACACCTCTTTCCAGCAACCTCATGACCCCCCATGCTCTCCCAATCCGTCTACTGACTTCATAGGAAGAGTCACCAGACACATGAATGTCACTGCCAAGGTAAGTAAACCTCACAACAAGGTCAACACTCTTTTCGCAGACAGACACACTGCTGATGGTTGTGCCCAAGAGGTCATTAAAGGCCTTCTGTAGATGGACTTATATTTTTTTTACATTGTATAATTGTCTTCAATAATGCCAGAATTATAACACACATCCATATATTTCATTAACAGGACACTTTATGACAATGAGCTCCTACACAGCCACTCAGATCATAAAGGCCGCATTACAAGAATAACATAAAAAAAGCGGAAAAACACAAACCAATAACCACAAAGTCTACATTTTCTATCAAAGCTATTCAGATGTCTTCTTGACATTGCAGTTTACTAAAGTTGAGACTTTAGAGACGTGCTTCACTCAAATTAATCTTTTACAGACTACAAGTCAACTAATAAGCATGGGCCTCTGTGGTGAGCTTCTTTAAAACCATAAATCTTAGAGATTAATGAACAACTTTAATATGCATGTACATTACATACTTGTTACATTTTCAAGTGTTTCCTAAAATGCTCCTTCACCTGACATTTTACTGGCAAGTAGAAAGTATTTCTTTTATAACCCTACCCATAAAGTTGCTTAGCAAAAGCATCACAAATTGAATATAACACTGGCCAGCCATCCCAGTCCCAACAATTTTAAGAGAAATGGTACAGCTACTTGAAGACAAGTAAAGAGAGGCTGAGGAGGCGCTTCTTTCCACAGTCCAACTGCATTCCAAATGAGGATGATGCCTGGAGTTACATGATTTCCTTATTGTTAATTCTACTAAATGAAATTATTTATTTATTGAAAACCTTTGTAATATCCATATTATGTTGTTATTGTACATATTGATATGTATAGAGTTTAGTATTTCCTATTTATTGTCATGTTTAATTTGTCTTGAAGTTCAGCAGCTAAGCATTTCACTACATATTGCACTGTATATAATTGTATGGGGCAATTAAAATTTGACTTGATTGATATAGTGTAGTCCTTCAGCAAGGTCAAATAAAGTTGTGGAATATAATATGAGTTAAACACTGTATTATGATTTAACAACCAATTAGGCAAAGACATGAACACGGAAATAAATTTAGATAACTAGAGATGCACACAAAAAAAATAATGGACCAAATTTCTAACATAGATCATGTTCTTCAAAGTGATTTTGGTTACTAAGGCAGACAGCAACCTCTGCAACAGCGGAAAAACCACAGTAAGATGAGACAGCAAAGACAATGCATGTCTGCATATCGTAACCTACTGTAGGTCAGGTCCTGATGTCTGAGAATGAAGAAATAAACGTGAGGAAGAGAAAGTGAACCTCAAATGGACAATTCACATAACAACATTGCCCCTTCTCCAGAGGGCAAGTACAAGTACAATCAAAGGCAAACAAAGTCATTCTATTAGAAGAACAAAACAATTAATTAAAGACAGTAGCGATAATGGCCTACCCAGCTTCCATATTAATCTAGTATAAATCCATTGCTGTAACATCAGGAATTTAGACCTTTTCATCTTCCGTTCCTTTTTCGTTACTCTATCTTCATTGGCCAGAAGTATGTCTGTCCTAACAGAAATGGTGTGCAGTTTTCTTACTTACCGACCCTCACAGGGGGCATATTCCATGATATCACAACAGGGAATTAGCTTGAGATGAATTTACATTGCTCTCTCTGCCAATCTTGGTTGCCACGAGAGGTAGTCAGATTAAGAAGCATTTAGCAATTAATGATTAGGATGGAGAGCATGTAGATTATGTTACTTTAGTTGCAATTGGTTTTGTGAACAGAGTTCTAAATTATTATTATTTTTTTATAACATTTTATTGAATTTATTAAAATCAAACAAAATTCCATACAAGCAAGTCAAATTTTACAAAACTAGGTTCAAGTCAAGTCAACCCCCACCCATGAGAAAGAGAGCTAGGCCAACAGAGTGAAACTTTAATAGTAGAAAAGATAAGTAAATAAATAAATAGAATAAAAATAGAATAAAGAGGGGAAGAGAATCTGCTTCCTCAAATTAAATGCTTATTCTAAAAAAATATTAATTAGATCCTGCCAGGTTTTAAAAAAGTTCTGCACTGATCCTCTAAGTGAGTATTTAATTTTTTCCAAATTCAAGTAGCATATAACATTGGTTACCCAATGACTGAAAAGAAGTGAGTTAGGATTCTTCCAGTTGAGCTAGATAAGTCTGCATGCCAATAGTGAAGTAAAGGCAATTACAGTTTGTCTGTCCTTCTCCACTTTAAGCCCATCTAGAAGTCCACCAAACACAGCTGTTAGTGGATTAGGAAGGATTGTGACACCAAGGCTGTCTGAAAGGCATTTAAAGATTTTGGTCCAAAATTATGTTAATTTGGCGCACGCCCAAAACATGTGACCCAGTGAGGCTGGAACTTGATTGCAATGTTCGCAGGTTGGATCTTGACCTGGAAACATTTTGGACAATTTTAAATGAGACAGATGAGCTTGATAGATGATTTTAAGTTGAATAATTTTATGCTTTTCACATATGGAGCTCAAGTGAATTCTGTGCATTGCTGCCTTCCATTCCTTTTCTAAAATGTTGAGTGAGAGATCCTTTTCCCAATGCACTCTGAGATCTTTGAAAGGGAGGAACTGTAAAATTGTTTTATATGTTACAGAAATGCTGTCTGACTCCTCAAGATTGATCAATATTTTTTCTGGAGTCGAAGTAGGTGGGAGGTGAGGAAAGTTGGGCAGTTTTTGTTTAACAAAGTTTCTAATCTGGAGGTAGTGAAAGAAATGTGTTGCTGGAAGGTTAAATTTGGAGTATATTGTAATTGTTCGTAGGATGTGAAGATGTTGTCTATGTACAGATATCTAAGTGATTTAACCCAGAATGTTTTCCAGACATTAAAAACTGCGTACGTTTGAGAGGGTGGAAAAAGGTGGTCCTCGTGCAGAGGTGCCACAGATAAAAGCTTCTCTATCTTAAAGTACTTATTACATTGGTTCCATATTCTGGGTGAATGAAGAACAATTGGGTTGTTAGTATATTGGCAATAACTTGTATTTACTGGAGTATAAAGCAAGGAATATAAAGAAGTGCTGCGGGATTTTATTTCAATTGCGGTCCAAGCCTCTGTATGTTCATTTATTTGTCTCAATGTCCAGGTTTTTATAGCTTGTATATTTGCTGCCCAGTAATTAAATTGAAAGTTAGGTAGAGCCATGCCACTTTCCACCTTAGATCTTTGTGGGGTCGCCCTTTGGATGTGTGGATGTTTTGAATTCCAAATAAATGAGGTTATGATCGAATCTAACTTATTAAAAACGATTTGTCGATGTATATTGGAATGCTTTGAAATAGAAAAAGAAACTTAGGAAGGATATTGATCTTAACAATGTTAATTCTTCTAGTTAATATGAGATGAAGGGTGAGCCATCTATGCAAGTCTTGCTTAAGTTTTTCCAAGCAGACAGCAAAATTTTGTTGATAAAGAGCTTTATGTTTACTTGTGATGTTTACCCCTAGGTATTTAAACTGATCTGTAATGATAAAAGGGAAGGTTTCCAATCTAATATTGTGTGCTAGAGAATTCACTGTAGAGTTGTAAATTATTGATCATTCTTAAGATGGAGTTTACGATGTTCTTAGTGATTAAATGCTTTCTGTTTCTGTTTTGAATAGAATTGAAGTTGCTGGTAATTAAATTTAAATGTGTCTGTACTGAAAAACTAGCAATACCCAGAATATGGGACAAATACGTTTTTCAAGTCAAGCCAAGTCAAGTTAAGTGGAGCTTTATTGTCATTCTAACAATATACTTACAGTACACAGTGGGACAAAATATTGTCCTCCAGAGTCAAAAGGTGCAATACACAAGATATATATATATATATATATATATATATATATATATATATATATATATATATATATATATATATATATAACTATGATAGAACAAAAAAAAAATGTACAGTATTATGTAGTGTTATGTAATCCAGAGAGTGTGTGGAGTAGAGAGTCCAGTGTGGAGGAGGGCAGCATGGTGTTCAGGAGCCGGACTGCTTGGGGAAAAAAACTATTGCACAATCTCGCAGACCTGCTCCTGGTGCTGCAGAGTCATCTTCCAGATGGAAGAGGAGTAAACAGTTGTTGGTAGGGGTGGTGGGGGTCAGCCATGATGCTAGTGGCTTTATGAAGGCAGCGTGAGGTGTAGATCTCCTGCAAACTGGGTTGAGAGCTGCCAATGACGCACTCAGCGGTCCGCACAATCCTCTGAAGGGCTTTGCGGTCGGAGGCAGGTCAGTTTCCATACCAGACTGTAATACAGCTGGTCAGGACGCTCTCTATGGTGCTTCTGTAGAAGGTGGTAAGTATGGATTTGGGGAGGTGCACTTTCTTCAGTCGTCGCAGGAAGTAAAGACGCTGCTGGGCTCTTTTTGTAAGATAGTTGGTGTTTTTAGTCCAGGACAGGTCCCCTGTGATATGAACACCGAGGAACTTGGTGCTCTTCACTCTCTCTACTGTGATGCCATCAATGCTGAGTGGGAGATGGACAGCCTTTGTCTTCCTGAAGTCAACAATCAACTCTTTTGTCTTTTCAACATTAAGAGACAGATTATTGTCTTTGCACTAAAGTGCCAGCCGTTCCACCTCTTCTCTGTACGCCGCATCATTGTCGTTCTCGATGAGTCCCACTACTGTAGTGTCATCGGCGAACTTGATAATGTGGTTTGTGTCAGAGTTGGAGGTGCAATCATGGGTCAGCAGCGTGAAGAGTAACGGGCTCAGCACACAACCCTGGGGGGCACCTGTGCTCAGTGTGATGGTGTTAGAGCTTCCCAATCTGTACTGTTTGGGGTCTTTCAGTGAGAAAGTCCAGAATACAGTTGCAGGTGGAGGTGTTGAGTCCTAGCAGATTCAGCTTACTGATCAGCTGCCTGGGGATGTTAATATTGAATGCTGAGCTAAAGTCAATGAACAGCATTCTTACATGTGCATTGCGGTGATCCAGGTGTGACAGGGTCAGGTGGAGTGCCATTGAAATTGCATCGTAAGTTGATCAGTTTGATTGATATGCAAACTGTAGAGGGTCCAGTTTGGGGGGCAGCTGGTTCTTTATGTGACTCAAAACTAACCGCTCAAAGCACTTCATAATGATTGGAGTAAGTGCCACTGGGCGGTAGTCATTGAGTTCTGAGGCTGTGGCTGTCTTTGGGACAGGTCTGATGGTGGTATTTTTAAAACATTGTGGCACAACAGCTTGGCTCAGGGAGATGTTGAAGATGTCCACTAGGACATCAATCAGCTGGTCAGCACAAGCTCTGAGCACATGTCCAGGTATGTTATCTGGTCCAGCAGCTTTGTGTGGGTTCACCCTGGTGAGAGTCCTTCTCAGACTAGCTGCAGACAGGGACAGAACTTGATTGTCTGGCGAGGGGGTGGTCTTCCATGCTGGTTTGTTGTTCTGTGTCTCAAATCTGGCATAGAAGGTGTTAAGAGCATCTGGAAGAGAGGTGTCGTTAACACACATACGCGTGAATAAGAATAATATGAGACAAGTCACATGATGGCTAGCACTGCTGTCTCATAGGTCCAGCAGCCTGAGTTCAAACAATGTTCCTGAATGGGTCAGTGTGGAGTTTGCATATTCTTCCTGTGTATTTGCGTGAATGTTCCTCTCACATCCTCATAAACACATGTGTTGAGTTAATCTGTGAGGGTCTGCAATCTGCAATGTACTGGCGACCTGTCCGGGAATGGTTCCTGTCCTGTGCCAAGTGCTCCTCTCACCCTGAACTCGATTAAGCTGATTTGAGAATGTTATATTAATAAATAAGAAAATGGTGCTTTTGGCACCTTTATGGTTACCACATCATAGTACATTCTAAATATCTGTAGGACATTTTTAATATTAGTATATGGTCCTCTTTGGGTTAAGATATAAGGTAATATTATGAACATGAAAGCAACTTTTTGGTACATTTGTTTTTGGTGCCTTTTGGGTTATTTCAAATCATTTAATCAGAACTTTAATATAACATTTAAAAAGACTCCTGTTTGGTCGCTCTTCAGTTATGACAAAATGTTCTATTGAAAATATTGATGGAACATTTAAAAATGTTTGTTTTTGGTTCTCAGTTCCCTAAAGTCTAAATATAAACCACATTTTGTCTGAAGAAGATTGAGTGCTGTGCACAAATGGTGAAAGCACAGAGCAAGAAGCACCCTACCGACTTCAACTTGATTTGATTCGATCACTGAACACAATGAAAGTCCTCAGTAATTGAAGCTATAAAACAGGACCAGCTGCACTGCTTTGTTTTGGTGACGTCATCATTTGGAAAGGAGCTGTGCACATTTTCTCCCTTGAGTTGAAGAACCGGAAGCCAAACAGAGAGGATGAATGGCGAGTTAACTGTTAGTTATGATGATGACAATGTTGTATATTGAAAAGCTTCTCCTAGTTAACTAGTCTATTAGTTCGGGAACGGTATATTAGAATGTCATTTTGTAGTATGCGAAAGAAGAATGATGTCCTCATGAAATCCTCAGAATTTCCCAGATGGCTCTGGGAATGTTCAAGAGCTCCAAGCTATTTTGCAAGATTTGCAGAGGTCACCAAAAAACTCCTGAGTTACATTTTGGGAATCCTAATAACAATCCAAGGACATGACATTGCAACATTCCTAAGGCTATTTGGAACTTTCTGCAAAAATCATGCTGGAGACGTCAAGAGGATATCATTCTTCAACTAATTTCTGAGAAATATTTATTTAATTTCAAAAACTATTTCTTTAATTAAGTTAGTGATGTCGACCTGATTATGACAAAGTACTATTAAAAAAGCCAGGCTGCCTCAAATGTATTTCAGTTAAATACATTACGTTTAGCTCCCTTTTCATGTCAGATAGCCACCTTTAAGCCATAGCAGGTAATATTTTCTATGTCATCCCATTAATAGTAGACCTAGGGCACTCTGCCAAGCACTCATCTTACTGCATATGAATACTATAGATGCCATTTAGCCATATTGCATTGGAGGAGACTGACCATCCACCTCAAAGTCTTGATGTCACATTGAGTGACATACATCCCTTTAGTCCTTAAAAAATACACTGCAGTTTTAAGTAATTTTAAACCTGATTATTATGTGCAGAATTCTGTAACATCCTGGCTGTAGCACCTTGATAATGATTTCTTATTACAAAGAAATACTTTACAAGTGTTCAAAAACACAGATGAAATTTACAATGTAGGCCACCACGGGTTAGACCACATTGTCTCGAAAGTTGTTTTTTTTTATAGAAATTGGGGTTGCAAGCATAATTTCTCATCACTATACCACTATCACAGTGGTACCACTATTTTGCTATCACATCTTGGTGTGGTATGAACAGCTTGATGTCCTGTCCAGTAAGAATTAATCGAACAGTCAAGGCACCAGATGGACCAGGAGATGATTCAGAAAAACATACCAAGGGTCAAAACCAAAAAGACTAAAATTCTGTCATCAGAACATGAAGGGAATCGCTTTATTTCAATACTGTTAACCAAGATACTAAGATTATTACAGAATGTTTTTTAAGTAAATCCACAATACTGAAGGCTATGGAACATGCAGCAACAGTTTTTAAAGAGTCTCACTGGTGATGTCACATGACAGGACCTTCCGTGACCACACCCCTAACAACCGATCAATGAGATGAGGAGATAGAATTACAAAATGGCATTGCAACAAACAAAAATCTAACAATAATAATTAATAAAAATAGCCCAAAGACTTATTTTTAGAATTGATAACTATCCAGAAAGAATCCCTAAAGTAAAAGACAGAATGTAAATAAAACAATGAACTGAAGTAGAAATGCATTTAAGGTTGCAACACTTAGGATTGGTGAGAGTAGTCGGAACTCCAGAATTGACCCACATTGCAAAATTAATTAGGATCACTGATTGCATTTACTATACACTGTGGTATATGGCCAGCAGTTAATCCCGGCCAATACCCCCACGCTGCCAAGTGGAGACCTTCTTGCAACATGGAGGTGCCTCGAGTTCCAGCAGGGCATCATGAACAGTGGAGTTTTACATCACAGCCCTGCTGGATACCATGGGGGCCTCCAGGGAATGCTGCAGAAAGGCACAAGGATTTTTATTATAGCCCAGAAGTACTTTCTAGTCAAAGGAATGGAAGTAACTACTGTAAGTACTTCTGGGATGAAGAAGAATGAGTTTTCACCTGACCTGGAAGTGCTATGAAATCACGTGGACTGAGAGAAAGAAGCACTTCCAGGTCAAGGACTATAAACCCAGCAACTTGAGCCAAGTTGGGAGGAAGGGTGACTGAGCTGCTGGGAGTAGAGGATTGTTATTATTGTATTGATTATTATTGGAGTATTGTGGAGTGGAGGGTGCTTTGTGCACATTATTATTATAATAAAATAACATTATTGGACTTTTACCTGGTGTCTGATGAGTGGTCTGAGGGTTCAAGGGGACGACATCGCCCCCTATTTGTCATAACACTTACCACTTTAAATGTCAAGCAGGTTAATAATACCCAAAACTGCGAAACAGAGCTGCTGTTTCAAAATGATCAGTGGTTTGAAATACTACAGTGTGGTCTATCGACAGAGTAGCAGCACCATATGATGTGTGATGGTTAGCATGGTTGCCTTTCAAAAAAGAAATCCTGGTGTGATTCCCACCCATTATATTAAACTTTTCTTCAGTCAAACATTTCATTCAATATTTGTGTTATTTAACAAAGCTGTCCTGGGTGAGGCCTTATTGTTTATGGAAGTATTAGCTGTACTTGGGATCTCAAATGTAACCTCTCATCACAACCTTCCCAACAAAGTTTCTTCATTATATGTGAAGCTGCATAAGTCAGGTTTTTGACTTGTTGCTTTCAGCCTTCTTCCTGCCATGGAGTATCAGAGGTGCTCGGGTTCTGAGTCAGTGGTTGTATCCCAACAGCTGACTCAAACCTTTCAAATAATTAGCATCACCAAAAGTCTTAATACAATTTCTGAGGGTGACCCCTTTCTCTTTCTTCAATTATGGATCCAACCACACAGATCTGAATCAGAAACTTCTCTTTTGGACGCTTGCAGCCAACACTGCCTAGGGACCAAGATGAAGGACATAATAGGTGAGTAAAGCCAGGAAGGAGACTACAGTTTTAAAACAGTGAGCAGCATGAACTACTACAGCGTGATCAGTTCACAGAACACAGTCCCACACAGGGGGTATGATGGTTTGCATACTTTTCCTTTCAGCCAAGAAATAGATAGATACTTTATTAATCCCAAGGGAAAATTCACATAAATCTGGGTTCAGTTCCCATTCATTACATTTACGTTTTTCTTTCTTCAAGTACTTGCCTCACCATTTCTGTCGAGTCCAGAAGCCATCAAACAGATAAATGATTTGAATTTGGGGTTCTTTGCAGGATGGAAAAATCTGGTGTTTTTCCTGCCTGGAGTGACTCAATGAATTTTTATTCATTTTATAGCTCCAGTATATTCTTGGACTCTTTAGAAGCTCTGCTAGCTGTGCTATGCCACACTAGGATGGTGACAGGGTGACAATAATGGGTTCACTTTTTTATAGGCTGCCCCCATGGTTGGCACTGAAGTTGCTTAGTTGAATAACTGTCACCCAGATCATACCTTAGTATTTTCTTCCATTCGTGCTGCTGCTATTTTCATGTCTTGCCTCACCTGCTTCAGCTAAAATCTGCCCTAATATTTTATAAATAAATGTTTTCTGTTACTAACGCTAATTACAGTATGTACTGAATGCACGAAGTTCAAATTCAGTTATATTCATCCATTCATTTTCCAAACCCGCTTATCCAGTGTAAGATCACAGGGATGGTTTATAATTGCTTTTTATTATTTTACCTTTCCATTTTCTAATCTGAACATCGCTGGTAACTGGGTTGCTGTGTTGAAGCATAACCTTTTCATAAATTAATTGTGCTTATTATTTGCATCTAGGATACAGTTGGCTACATTTCTTTTTTAAAATTGGAGCACAAGCAGGCAAATTAACTTGCTAATGGTCACACAGTGTCAATAATCAGATTTTAAACCCACAACCTCAGGGTCTGAAGCCCAAAGTCTTAACCACTATGCCTCACTGTGTAGGACTTAAGTCTAGTAATCTTATTTTTTTAAATACATTTGCATTTAGCATTGTCTTAAATGATCTTTTAAATATTTTTGTTTCAGGAATGCAGTGCAAGGCACTAAAGAGGATGTAACATAACCAATTGAGCCACAAAGTCATTGGGCATTGGGCAGCACAATACACTGCGGTCCCTTGGGGTAGAGAGGTGGCACACCAGAAAGTGTCTGCTCTTTCCTCTCGTCAGTTGTTCAACTAAGCATTCTTTCAAGCATCTATTAAAATAAGTACCTGTTTCTGATAGTATTTGCAGATTAAAAATAAATTTGATGTGATAAGCAGAAAAGCAATTATTTCAACAAATTAGTTTGAGCAAATTACTGCCTGTTAGACGAGTAAAAGTCACGGTTTAGTGCACTCTGGATGCTAAATCCCAGCTGGTAGAACAGCCTGAATTTTGTAAACTGCTTTTTGTTAATGCTTTCAGCTCCCTCTTATAAGAACCGCACACCCCGATGGTCACTATTTCCAAGCAGAAACTCCATCACACTACATATTATACAGCACCCCAGTCTAGATGTCAACCCTAATGGCTTACCTTATCCACTGAGGGAGCGGGTGGTGCTTCAGGGGTTTCAGCACAGGTTAGGATGAGTGTGGCTCTGCTGCTTGCTGAGTTTATACTAAATTTAAAAAAGCATTGGAGCTGCTCGGTGACAGTTCGGCCTCTCAGAAAGTCAAGCAAGTATAATCAGTCACGTGTAAAATTAAAAGTCGATGTTTATGTCTCCTATTTTTATCTCTGTGATTACTGAAAATAATGTCATAAAACTCAGGCTCCTCCTCAGCTGCGATAATGTTTGATGGTTCCTTACACCCCGTGCAGTCTAGCGGCTCTGAGTATGGTGATAATTGAAAGGATTACAAGAATTAAAAAGTTTACTAGTTGTTAACTTTCAGATTCTGGCTTCCCAGGCTGCAATTAGGAACTAAAAGGGGTAGATAATGCCCCACAAAGACGGGGGGGGATACAGAGTTAAGAGAGAGTGTGTGTGTTGTAACCTTACTGATATTACGTATCAACCTACGTGCAGTTTTACTTTATCTAAGATGATATTAAAGGGGCTGTGCATTAATAGTATTATTTTAGTAGCCTTGTTAGTGGCATACAGGGGTAGGCTGAACCTTTTTTATTTCATTATCTCCTGTTGCACGGTACTGTACATCGATTGGTTCGATTTGGTTTTCTGCAAATGTGCCGGTTCTTCCTTATCTGTAGGCTGCAATAAAACAAATCACCTGGACTGGATAATATTTACCCTCATGTTCTTAAGGGGGATAGTGAATACATATATAAACCCTTGATAAATATTTTTAGGAAGTCACCGCACACTGAGGAAATACCAAAGGACTGAAAAATGGCAATAAATATCCCATTAAATGAGATTTGTCCGGAAATTATCCAGCCATGTAACATGAAAAATACAACAATAACAACATTTATTTATATAGCACATTTTCAAACAAATTGTGTAGCTCAAAGTGCTTTGCAAGATGAAGAAAGAAAAAAAGAAAAATATAAAAATAAGATTAGGCTATACTAAGTAACAAAGACTAAAGTGAGGGCATAGATACATTTATTGAAGAAGATACAAGAAACTTTGCACATAGGACAATGACAGCTCGGTCCCTTTCAAAGTAGGCACCTTGGGACCTCACACAGTTCTCCCAGCGTCTCTTCCACTGTTCAAAACACTCTAAAAAATCCTTTATTTGGAATCACCATCAGTTGCCTCATCATATTTTCCTGAATCTCATTGGCAGTCTTTCCTTTCAAAGGAGATTTTAGTATTGGGAAAAGCCAGAAGTCACAGGGTGCCAAATCTGGGCTGTAGGGGGGCCATCTGTGAAGTTTTTGTGCCACACTTTTATTTGTGCTATACTCATTGCATCATCCCCAAAAGCCTTCTGAATCATCCGAATAATTTCTGTGAACAAATTTTCAGGCTTAATGCAAAATTTGATGCAGATTCATTGCTCTACTCGCTCAGTCATTTTGAATGTGATGGCCATACAGTACACACGCTCACTCAACGGTGTCAACGACTGACTAGTCCAGTGAAGTTGTGTTTGTTCATGCATTCGCATTCCAGTCCACTCTCCTTGGCTTACATCGATACCACACAAACCGTTGTCACAAAAGCCACAAAGAGCCATAGCAACGTTTGGGGCAGTCACCCGTATATTTGGTTAAAGTAACTGATAGTACTGCTGTGCACAAAACCGAGTCCAAAACAGAACTGAGGAAACAGGGAAAAGGTGGAGGCTTTTAATAGGCTCGAGCCCGGACGTGACATCACAGGGGCTGGAGCCGTCATGGTCTTCTTCCACAGGCTCAGTCCCGGAAGTGACGTCAAGAGGGCCAGGTGGAATCTCCTGTGAATGGTCTGCAGGAAAGGGAGAAAAAGAGTCAGTGCACTCTGCCACATCCCGGTATGATTTGAAACTGCCCTTACTCAAGTCCTTTAGCTCCCTTCCATGTGCACGTGTGTGACACCGCTCACGTTATGTTAACAATGGCTGGACTTTTTGCAGACAAACCTCGTATAAAAGGGTGATCATGCAGATCCATTGCAGAATGCATCACAGATAAATTAATGGAAGGAATTACTAAGGATAAGACTGAGAAATATATGACAAATGCAGGAGTGTTAGTGAATAGTCAGCATGGGTTCAGAAGAGGGAGGTCATGCTTAATGAACATGTTGGAGTTCTATGAGGAAGCAACAAAAAGATATGATCATTGTGGACTGCGTGCTATTATTTATGTTGACTTTCAGAATGCATTTGATAAGATCCTAAAAGAAGAGGGAGTTCAATGTAGTGTAGTGTGTATATAGGCACAGAAGTGGCTCAGACAGTGGAACCAGAGGGTTTTGGTGTGAGAATCCCTATTGGAACTGGGTGAGCTTAGGAATGGTGTCCCTAAGAGGTCAGTGCTAGGGCTGCTAGTATTCTTAATATACTATATGTAAATGATCTGGATAGGAATATAAATAAAAAGATGATAAAGTGAGGAGATGATAACAAAATAGCAAATAATCTAGGAACATCCATTGTGATAAAGGCGATATATATGCGCCCGACACAGATTGGACACAGAGGCACACGTATAAAATAAATAAACTTTTATTTTTCTTCAGCTGGAGGGCACATCTTCCCCGTGTCCCCCAGCCACAACACAGTCCCAAAGCACCAACACACAATACAGTAATGCACTCTTCCTCTGCACCACCACTCCTCTCAGGCAACCGTGCCCTCCTCTACCCGACTCTGGCCGCTGAGTGGTGGTTGCTGGCTCCTTGTATTGGACACCCGGAACTGCTCCAGGTGCTTGATTGCTGACATCCGGCTGCACTTCCGGATGTGGCGAAACCAGTGCCCAGAAAAGTCGAGCAGCTCCTGCTGCAGCACACCCTGGCAGCATCTGCGGAACCCAATAAGGCTGCACAACACTCCAACCCCCATGAAGCCCTGGGAGAGTCCAAGGCACTGCTGCAACCCAGGGAGGCTGCCATCTAGAGTCCAGGGGGAGATACTGTGTCTCCCATGCTTGCTCCTCTGGAACATATGCTGCAGGGGCATCCCGGATGGGCATAGGCCCCAGCCATCCGTCACACCATCCATTCATTGAATCAGCATACAAGCTTGGGTGGATTTGTGGCGAGTAAAATTTAACGCAAATAAATGTAAGTAAATAAAGGAAGTAAATGTTAGTTTTGAGTACACAATGGGAGGTCTAAAAATTGATTATGAGAAGGAATTAGGAGTCATAGTGGACTTGTCACTGTTAACTTCCAGACAGTGTTCAGAAGCCATTAAGAAGGCTTATATTAAGTGGATTAAGAAGAGTTGTGGGTTATATAGCACAGTGTGTGAAGTACAAGTCCATGGAAATTATGCTCAGGCTTTAGAACACACTGGTGATGCCTCATCTGGAATACTGTGTATGGTTTTGGTGTCCAAGTTACAAAAAGGACATAGCAGTGCTAGAGAAAGTCCAGAGTAGAGCAGCTAGGCTCATTCCAGGGCTACAGGGGATGAGTTATGAGGAAAGATTAAAAGTGCTGAGCCTTTTCAGTTTAAGCATGAGAAGAGGAGACAGGATTGAAGTGTTTAAAAAATGAAAGGAATTAGTGGATCGAATTTGTCACTTTAAAATGAGTTCATCAAGAACATAAGGACAAAGTTGGAAACTTGTTAAGGGTAAATTCTGCACAAATGTTTTTTTCATGTAGAGAACCATGGACACATAGAATAAGCTAACAAGTAATGTGATAGACAGTAGGACATTAAGGGTCTTCAAAACTAGACTTGATGTTATTTTGGAAGAATTAAGTGGATTGGACTAGTGAGCTTTGTTGGCCTAAATTGCCTGTTCTTATCTAGATTATTCTAATGTTATTTTGATTTCTTCACGCATAGTTTTTTGACATTTTGCTGTGGCAGGAGCTTCAATACCATAGCACAAAATTCAGCCATATCACCAGGCTTTGAACTCCAATTTTCACTTGGTGAGGCACTGATGCTACCACTGAGCCAACCCACTTCAATCCATGCAGAAAACTCAGTAGGATGCTTGAAGAAGAGTACTGTGCTGATTGAACAGTATGAGTTAAGTTTGTCAGAAACACATTCATTAAGGCCATGAGAATGTTAAAGAGAAGATTCAAACCCTAGTCATCAGCTTGGAAATGCAACCTTTAGTCATTGCATTAAGGCAGTTGAGGCTTTCTGACAGTGTTTTCATGATTTAACTACGGTTGAAATCAGAACAAATTTATGAGTGGTTAGTGGTTTTTACCTCTCTTGATGCCTGATTACAATACAATTAAAGCCCATATTATTTTTGAGCTGTCACAAATACAGGAGAAAGTGAATATACAACAGATAACAGGAAACAGAATTTGTATCCTGTCCAATGAGATACTACAGGTTAGTATTAGAGCAAATCAAACATAGGTCATGTCAATTAAAGACATGTAAGGAAGCACCGGTACACTTGCACGAAACCAACACACAGCACTATAATGTAAAATAAAAGAGTGCAGCCCACTTCTGCCTGCCACGAACAATGCTGCTAAAATAACACTCTTAATGCACAACCATATTAATATCACCTTAGATAAAGTAAAACTGCACTTAGGTTCACGTGTTTAATACTGATATGTTAAAACACACACATGCAAATATATTGTTAAACAACTCAACTTACCTTATGGAGAGTGGTAGTTGTTGAGATTTTATAATGACCCCTGGCAAAAGTTTTGGAATCTAAAATGCAATGCACAATAATGCCTTGCCTCAAGTGGCATTTTTTAACGTGCCAGCCCTGATGCCATGAGATAAATAAGGAGCTACTTCAATGCTTTCTCACAGGCTGTGCCAGCTGTGCATGCTCAGTCGGCTCATACGTTGTTAGCGGATGTGTATTAGATAATAATTATTTATGTATATTTTTTTGTTGTATTCCTATGAGCATTTGCTTCTGTTCTATTGCGTGTAGCCCACCCAATGAGGGTGTGTCTGTCTGGACTGGGATTTGAACCCAGGTCTCTAGGTTATGAGGGAATCATTCTACTACTGAGCCAAAGAGCCACACCAGCTCCTTTGCATCTGACCCACTTTTATGATATATAATAAAGCCCCTTGACAAGGATGTATTTTCCTCAGCAGGATACCAGAAGAGGAGTACTGTGTTGATTAAGCACTACGGGTTAAGTTTGCCAGAAACACATTCATTAGGGACTCCAGATGAGCGGGTCTTTAGCCATGAAAGGGTGATAATAGGCCTCATTGTTAACAGATGAGTGGTAAAATCCTGTCAAACTTAATTTTCTGCAAGTGCAATGCAATGCAATGTAAATGACAAGGGATTGTTTAAATATATTTTCGTAATTTGTAAGTATGCAAAAATATGTAAAGAAGTTAATTCTTAATGTGAGTTTATTATGTAGCCACATTACAATGAAGTGACAAAGCCTTTCAAAATGCATTTTCTTTAAATAGTGTGTTGTAGATGCAGCACAATTAAGGGAAACTGTGGAAATCAGTTGTACATATGCAAATTACTTCAAAATAAACACATTATGGGCGGCACTGTGGTACAGTGGGCAGCAGTTAGGAGACCCGAATTCGCTTCCCGGGTCCTCCCTGCGTGGAGTTTGCATGTTCTCCCCGTGTCTGCGTGGGTTTCCTCTGGGTACTCCGGTTTCCTCCCACAGTCCAAAGACTTGCAGGTTAGGTGCATTGGCGATCCTAAATTGTCCCTAGTGTGTGCTTGGTGTGTGGGTGTGCGTGTGCACCCTGTGGTGGGCTGGTGGATGGATGGATGGATGGATATTTATATGCTGTTACTTTTTATTAAGAATTGTTTCATAATTAGAGGTAACTGCAGATAGTGCAGACTGTATAAGCACTTCTTTTTTTTACTCAAGTCTTCTCACCTACGACTTGACTTGCTTGATTAAGCCAAGTGACTCAACTTGCATGAATATAACCATAGCGTAAAGGCTCTGTGGCCATTGCATATCTTTTCCAGTGATTTTCAGGTGCAGACAACATTTACATAATCTTAGTGATGCAGTTGTGCTGAGCACCAGTGACAAGCAGCTGTGTAGTCTGACATACCCAAAGACACAGTCCAACCTGTCTGTGACTTACTCGGACAAAATCAAACAAGTCTACTGACAGCCAACGAGCTCTCATCCAGAAATACAATACATGTAATGCTACTGTGAGGAATAAGGAACGCGGGTGTTTTGGACTTTACCAAGAGTAGAAAGACTCATCTGTCTAATGGCTCATGTTTTATGCAATGCAACAGAGTGGAAAAAAGAGCAGAGAAAGATTGTGACTGAACTTGCCATACCTATAAAGCCTTTGCATGGGCATGGGCCTTTCAGGAAGCACGATATTGACTGCCAGAAGTAAAAGGGTGATCCTGCAACACTTTGTAAATAAGAAACTGTGCTGGAAAGTCATTCTGAAATATTCTAATTTACTAGGGGGCTTCGCCCCCTGCTCGCTTCGCTCACCAACCCCCCGTGCCTGCTTTGCTTCCGCAGTTTCAGATGCGCGTTGTTGGCGCCTATGTTCATTGTATTTGTCCATGCTGGCGCGTTTTTGTAGCTCTGTTAGTCGAGCTGTTTGGTTCTGGAGCCGAGACAGTTTTGCTTCCGCGGTTTCAGATGCGCGTAGTAGGCGCCCACATTTATTTTCTTTATCCATGTGGGCTCGTGTTTGTAGCTCCATTAGTCGAGCTGGTTTGTACAATCCCAAGCAGCACATTATTCCTAACTTCACTCTGCAGTAGTGCCACTTACAATATGGCGGTGACGCCTGCGCCTTCACTCCGCAGTAGTGCCACTCACAATATGGCGGTGACGCCTGCGCCGTCGTACTATGTCAGGTTTCACTATGCTGTGTAGGCGCCTTTGCCTTTCGTACTTTCCCGCGCCTTCCGTTCTATCTTTGTGGACCTGTGGGGCCTCCGTAGCCTCTTCCGTTTGAATCTGGGCTGCAGCGCAGAATCCTCTTTTTTGTGTGTCCGTGTCGGTAGTCGTTAGCTATGGGCGCGTTGTTGCTTCATTTCTCATTCACGTCAAGAGCTCTTTCGTTTTTGAGCAGTGACTCCTTCGTGCACGGTGGATCACACTTCGCTGGCGGTTTATGAGACGCGCGCTTTCGGCGCCTGCGCAGTACGTCTCCTGCGTCCATCGCCGTGTACCTGGGTCCATGCCATCCGGTTTACCATTCTCGGTTAGTAATATGGATCACACCCTGTGATTTCTAGTCATATAATATGACAAGACCAGCATCTGCAGTCATTAACTTTGACATGCGCTCCAACTGGAAGTACAGTATGTAATGTGGCATCATCTTAAGACTTGACGTGAAATTTGAAGGTCAGGATTTGAAATTTACTCGAAACTTACATATACAGACCCATCTCTGGTTCTCTATATGAAGAAGAACTTTCTGAAACTTAGTTAAAAGTTTACACTTAAAAAGTTTTCAGTTGTATCCCCATCATCTTGTTGAACAACTCTTTTTGATGTAATAGCTGGGCTCCACTGCACTAAATCTTCATTTTAAAATAATAACTTTGATGACTTTAATTTTAAAAACTTCTATCAAGTCACTTCTTATTCTACTGTTTCTTTGTAAAGGTTTCAAACCCTTAATTGTTTTATTTAATTTGTCAGTCAAATTATCAATGAATTGATCACAGATGCAAACAGGTGGCAAACACTGAGTAGCATTTGTGCTTTTCTTTTCTGTTGTCAAGTGTAAAAGGTTAAAGCGATCTTAGCTACAATGGTGTCAGGAGTGGGATATTAATATTAAATAGAGAGCAGTAAAACAGTGTTTATTGTGTGAGGTTTCTGCAGTTCAATGACGGGGCTGCCCCCAAATTACTATAATGCTAACCAACATATTAATAAGAGGACGGTTCATTTAATACTGCACTCCTGTCATCTCAATAGACTGACCTTTAGGTCTAAGAAAAAAAAACACTTTTTACTGCCATACCTTTTAATGGACATTTCCAGTTCATATGCTTGTGTATTTAAATCTAATAACCAATGAAAAGGAACAAATAAAAATATCATTGCCCACAGACAGTGATATTTGAGACCATATATGCTTAACTTAAGGTGGCATCCTTCACATAATATGCACAAACAAACAAACAAGGTGGAAGGTTAGCAATTCACTTCCAAAATACATATTCAGATGAAGAAAATGAACAATAATTAATAAATGATACATTTAATTAGAGGGAGGTTGGCTTTGAAATCACAAATTGATTGTAGTCTAAATCAGCAACTGTATTTGACCCAGGAGCAAGTCTTAAAAATGCTTTATTAAACCAACATGCCTGCTGCAGCAAAAGGGTGACCTGCTGTCCAAAGTATTGTTATGGTGGTGGAATTTTATTATTAAAATAAACAGTGCAACTTTAGATTAGAATAGTTTTGATGAAAATTGATGTTCAGTCCAAAATAGCTGATCAATCAATGTTCACCGATCTTTGAATGCCCCCAATTACTACTCTTTGTCTTGGAATCTGATCATTTTTGATTGTAGCTATGCTTCTCTGCGTAATGAAAACTTCCTAACATTTGTGCGGAATTTTCCCTTAACCAACCTCCATCTGTGTTCCATGTCCAAGGTGAAAATTTTATTTTAAAATAATAGCCGAAATTCACCAAGCTAACACCTTATGTATTTTTGAACACGTTTATCATGTCAGGGGTCCATCTCCTTCAATCTTTTTTTGTCCTGAAATCAGTCTAGTTGGATCTTCTCTGCATTTTCGTTAGCACTGGTCTTTCTTTTTTTGTAATACTGACACCAAAATTACACACGGTATGCAGATGAGGCCTCACAATTGTAGTTTACAGCTTAAGAATACCCTCTCTTGATTTGTACCCAACTATACATCCCACTGGCCTTCATGATGTCTTTATGTGAGCAGTGACAGGTCCATTATTCATGACCCTGGAGTTTGATGACATGTTCATAGTGGAAGCTGGGTGAATTTGGCCATGGAACCCCTGCAGATTTTATTTTTTCTACAGCCTGTTTTTTTTCTGTCCTCCCGGATTCTGACCTTACCTTTCTCCTTTGCTACTTATTCTTTATTATTATTGCCTAATCTTCTTTGCTTTTCACTTCATATAACTATATTTTGTCATCTTGTAAAGCACTTTGAGCTACATTGCTTGCGTGAAAATGTGCTCTATAAATAAATGTGCTGTTGTTGTTACATATACAAATTTGTATTCTGTACAAATGATAATGCTAGCACTGCTACCATTATTAAGCCTCCTCATCAGTTCTCCTTGAAAGGTGTACATGCGGGATATCTTATTGTGTAGTCAAATCTAACATTTTTACTTTGTATATGTAACATTTTACATTCATTTACACTAAAATTCATCACTTTAAGTCTCAGTTTGTCCAGGTCCTTCAGTAATAATTCTGCTGACTCTAGTTTAGTGTTATCAGTTGAAAGTACCACACAGGATGGATGGGCATCTCGACCAGGAGTGGGGATTGTTGCTTACCGGGACAGGAGGCCCCAAGAGGACAGACAGGCATCCTGACCAAAAATAGAGAAAGGTGCCAGACCCAATAGGGACTTCTCAGGTGGATGGACGGGCATTACAACCATTAAAGGAGATTCCTTACCCAAGAGAGATGCCCCAGGAAGACGAACAGGCATTCCGACTGGACATATTTGTAGTACCTTCCCAGGCCAGGATGAAAGTGAATGACAGGGACGAGCCAGCTCTAAGGGATGTTCATTCACCCAGGATGCTAAATGGAAGAAGCTCTGGGCATCACTGCCCATTTGGACACCAGCAGGGAATGCCGGGATATGTAGGCCAGTAGTGCAGCCCTACGGGGGTCCAAGAGTACTGCAAGAGGGTGCTGCGGGGAGTTTCACTCCCTGCTTTTGGGAACTTCCATATGACAAGGAGGTGCTTCAAATGGGCAAAAGTCCTGACATTGGAAGTACTCCTACGTCCACAATAAAAGGGACCACACTGCTTTGCCCAAGCGAGTCGGAGCTGGGAGGAAGGAAGGCAACACTCAACTGGAGGAGGGCAGTGCAGTAGAGAGGGAAGAGGAGAGAAGAGAAGAAACAACTTGTTTGTGCTTGTCTTTACAAGCTATTTGTGTAATAAACACCCTTCATTTGAATGTGGGACTGTGCTGGTGTGTTCGTGTTTGGGGTTTGGTGCTCACTGGCGCCCCCTAGCCTTCACACAGTAAAATTAAGCAGCTTTGTAAGTTACGTGTTTAGCAAATCTATACTAATAAAAGGCAAAGCCCTCACTGACTCACTGACTGACTGACTGACTGACTGATTGACTGACTGACTGACTGACTGACTCATCACTAATTCTGCAACTTCCCGTGTAGGTGGAAGGTTGAAATTTGGCAGGCTGATTCCTTACAGCTTACTTACAAAAGTTAGGCAGGTTTCATTTCGAAATTCAACGCGTAATGGTCATAACTGGAACCTCTTTTTTCACAATATACTGTAATGGACGGCAGCTCGATGGCCGTGGGAGGAGGAGTTGAGTGTCACGTCATCACGCCTCCCACGTAATGACGTGAAAAGACTGTGAACGTAGTAGGGACAAATGAAGGAGGAGCCGCAAACAGCGAAGAACAAAAAATTCATTAAACAATTGAGAAGGGAGCGAGTGAAGCATACAAGCATGTTCATAAGGGAAATAAAGCACGGTGTAAAATGTAAGTTTAAATTAAGTTTATAGAAACGCTCCCGCTGCGGATTGCAATAACGTGAAAAGACTGTGAATGCAGTAGGGACAAATGAAGGAGGAGCCGCAAACAGCGAAGAACAAAAAATTCATTAAACAATTGAGAAGGGAGCGAGTGAAGCATACAAGCAAGTTCATATGGGAAACAAAGCACGGTGTAAAACGTAAGTTTAAATTAAGTTTATAGAAACGCTCCCGCTGCGGATTGCAATAACATATTCGCGAGATAAAAGTTTAATGAGAAGACACGAGGTATAAACGAACCACACGCCGTAGCGCAACGTTAGGGGCAACAGTTTCAACCATTCTATGATCTTCTTCTCGCAACTGAAAGACGGCACATGGCGGATGTTAGCCCACTTGCTGACCGCAACGTTAGGGGCTTCAACTCTGGCGCTGACGATATTCGATTCTCGAGAGGGGATGCAGTGAGTGTGAATGCCTGATGAGTCCAGAATTAAGGAGAAACACGTGTCGCATACTCTTTGCATTATTTGAAAGTAAACTATTAAAACCATTCTATGATCAGCTTCTGGGAACAGAAAGAGGGCACGTGGCGGATTTAAGGCGACTTCCTTACCAACC